>NC_084746.1:47552510-47739745 GCF_033978785.1 Entelurus aequoreus | reverse complement strand
ATACAATCAAGCACTTAGGCATGGAGACTGTTTCTACAAACATTTGTGAAAGAATGGGCCGCTCTCAGTGATTTCCAGCGTGGAACTGTCACAGGATGCCACCTGTGCAACAAATCCAGTCGTGAAATTTCCTCCCTCCTAAATATTCCAAAGTCAACTGTCGGCTTTATTATAAGAAAATGGAAGAGTTTGGGAACAACAGCAACTCAGCCACAAAGTGGTAGGCCACGTAAACTGACAGAGACGGGTCAGCGGATGTTGCTACAGAGCTCCAAACTTCATGGGACCTTCCAATTAGCCCACGTACAGTACATAGAGAGCTTCATGGAATGGGTTTCCATGGCCGTACAGCTGCATCTAAGCCATACATCACCAAGTCCAATGCAAAGTGTGGGATGCAGTGGTGTAAAGCACGTCGCCACTGGACTCTAGAGCAGTGGAGACGCCTTCTCTGGAGTGATGAATCAGCCTTTTCCATCTGGCAATCTGATGGACCAGTCTGGGTTTGGAGGTTGCCAGGAGAACGCTACATTTCGGACTGCAATGTGCAGAGTGTGAAATTTAGTGGAGGAGGAATTATGGTGTGGAGTTGTTTTTCAGGAGTTGGGCTTGGCTCCTTAGTTCCGGTGAAAGGAACTTTGAATGCTCCAGGATACCAAAACATTTTGGACAATTTCATGCTCCCAACCTTGTGGGAACAGTTTGGTGTGGGCCCCTTCCTCTTCCAACATGACTGTGCACCAGTGCACAAAGCAAGGTCCATAAAGACATGGATGACAGAGTCTGGTGTGGATGAACTTGACTGGCCTGCACAGAGTCCTGACCTGAACCCGATAGAACACCTTTGGGATGAATTGGAATGAAGACTGAGAGCCAGTGTGTGACGTCACCAATGCGCTTTTGGAAGAATGGTCAAACATTCTTATAAACACACTTTGTGGACAGCCTTCCCAGAAGAGTTGAAGATGTAGTAGCTGCAAAAGGTGGACCGACATCATATTGAACCCTATGGGTTAGAAATGGGATCGCACCTCAAGTTCATATGTGAGTCAAGGCAGGTGGCCAAATACTTTTGGCAATATAGTGTAATTTAATGGACGCTGCAAGAGAGAGACAAAAAGTGAGCAATAAACATGATAAAACTTTCTTCTGTCCTTATTTTTTGTGGTTAGGGCTTCGGGGCAGCCACAGCAGCACCCGCTGCTCGTTGAGAAGAGCGATATATGCTTTCCTGTTAGTCTCCAAAAGTCTCAAAAAACAAAGCAAGTCACTACTTCCTTTTTGGAAATAGAGTCTAAATACTGAATATGGCCAAAAAGTCCCAAGTTAACAACTAGAGACGGGCGAAATGGCCCAAAATCTATATTGTGATATACTGTATATTGTGATAATGATTATAATACTCAACTGTCGACTTAATTGTCAATTCTTCACGTGTACAAGACATACAAGGAATCGAAATTTCATTTTCAGAACAGTTAGTGCCAAATGTATTAGTGGCTGTCCATCACAAATTAATGAATGTATTGCACACTGCATTATGTTTGCATGAGGAAGGTTATTTTATTTTCTAAGCTGCCTGTCTGACTTTTTGTACCCGCCTCCCCTCATAGGCAGAGAAAAGCACAACGTGTTTGTATTTCACCTCCAGCTCAGACACACTGCTATCGACAGGAAGTGCACAGCTGATTGGTTGCTCGACAACAAACGCGTTTAGCGGCGCTGCACCAAACTTAGTCTCCCAGGGTTCCTGACGGGGGGGGGGCCTCGCACCTCGTCGTCCATCGATTGGCCGCTGCCAGAAGCTGCCATTGATCCACCTGCGATTGATTGAACGGTTTAAATCTCAGCTCCCAGAGGATGTGCAGACACGGAGCCAGACAGATGCAGCCTGCACTGCTGGTTGCCATGGAGAGTGATGCAGGCCTTTTGCAGATTAGCACAACAATTTAATCATTTGTGCAATCAAATAAGTCAAAAAGAGTGAATGGTATTTCCCTTTTTAGGCTTTATTAGGGTGACACTAATGAATTTAACATACTTACTCAGTGCTAATGGCTTTTTTTCCCCCCCGCATAAGTTTTCCCCATGAAAAACCCCATTCAAAGGAATGTAGCGATATCAATCCAGCGTCTGTCTGATCCGTCGTCTTATCCGCTGGCTGCCTTTCCTGCCTTTCACCCTGCTCCATGGGGCGTGTCAGCCTTGGCTCCAAGATGGAGCGTTATTACCCGGCAGACACAATAGCACATAATGGACCATTGTTCTGGCCTCGTGTGCTACAAAGGTCACTCCTCAAACATTTCTTTCGCCATGCCGCCGTTTCTGTCGCCTGCCACGCGCGCTTTGTCCCACTTCGGGATTCTTTCTTCTTTTTTCCCCCCTCATTCTTTCATTTGCCCTTCCTACCAACATACTTACTTTGTAACACATTTCTGTTTTCTGCATTCTTTAACATCTAGCAACATGACATGTTAAAGGCCTACTGAAATGAGATTTTCTTATTCAAACGGGGGATAGCAGGTCCATTCTATGTGTCACACTTGATCATTTCGCGATATTGCCATATTTTTGCTGAAAGGATTTAGTAGAGAACATCGACGATAAAGTTCGCAACTTTTGGTCGCTGATAAAAAAGCCTCGTCTGTACCGGAAGTAGCGTGACGTCACAGGTTGTGGAGCGCCTCACATCTGCACATTGTTTACAATCATGGCCACCAGCAGCGAGAGCGATTCGGTCCGAGAAAGCGACGATTTCCCCATTAATTTGAGCGAGGATGAAAGATTTGTGGATGAGGAAAGTGAGAGTGAAGGACTAGAGGGCAGTGGAAGCGATTCAGATAGGGAAGATGCTGTGAGAGGCGGGTGGGACCTGATATTCAGCTGGGAATGACTAAAACAGTAAATAAACACAAGACATATATATACTCTATTAGCCACAACACAACCAGGCTTATATTTAATATGCCACAAATTAATCCGCATAACAAACACCTCCCCCCTCCCGTCCATATAACCCGCCAATACAAATCAAACACCCGCACAACACACTCAATCCCACAGCCCAAAGTACTGTTCACCTCCGTAAAGTTCATACAGCACATATATTTCCCCAAAGTTACGTACGTGACACGCACATAACGGCACGCACGTACGGGCAAGCGATCAAATGTTTGGAAGCCGCAGCTGCGTACTCACGGTACCGCATATCCAACTCAAAGTCCTCTGGTAAGAGTCTCTGTTCTCCCAGTTCTCGACAGGCCAATGGTAAAGCTTGACTGTCATCGTTCGGGAATGTAAACAATGAAACACCGGCTACGACGTAGCCGTTACGTGTTTGTCTTGCTGCAGCCGGCCGCTAATACACCGCTTCCCACCTACAGCTTTCTTCTTTGCTATCTCCATTGTTCATTGAACACATTGCAAAAGATTCACCAACACAGATGTCCTGAATACTGTGGAATTTTGCGATGAAAACAGACGACTTAATAACTGGCCACAATGATGTCCCAAAATGTCCACTACAATCCGTGACGTCACGCGCAAACGTCATCATACCGAGACGTTCTCAGCAGGATATTTCGCGGGAAATTTAAAATTGCACTTTACTAATCTAACCCGGCCGTATTGGCATGTGTTGCAATGTTAAGATTTCATCATTTGTATATAAACTATCAGACTGCGTGGTCGGTAGTAGTGGCTTTCAGTAGGCCTTTAAAGAATGTACAAAACGAAGTAACGCTTATTGTTGTTGACCTTGTGACACTTTTAGATCATAAATCTATTTACCTCCCATTATTGATTGATTATAATTACACAATGATGACTTGGTGAAGATGATATTGATAAGTGATTCCATTAATATAGTGCTTTTTTGTAGTGACTCAAAGCATGTGACACTTGGAACTCATCATTCATCCACTCCACATTCACGAGAAACTGACTTTGGTTGATAAATCACATCACATACAGTCGTGGTCAAAAGTTGACATACACTTGTGAAGGACATAATGTCATGGCTGTCTTGAGTTTCCAATCATTTCTACAACTCTTATTTTTTAGTGATAGAAAAATCAAAGCACATACTTGTTGGTCACAAAAAACTTTTAAATCAGGCTAGAATGAAGGTTTTAGAATGGCCTTCCAAAAGTCCCGACTTAAACGTGTGGACAATGCTGAAGAAACAAGTCCATGTCAGAAATCCAACACGGTTAGCTGAACTGCACCAATTTTGTCAAGAGGAGTGGTCAAAAAATTCAACCAGAAGCTTGCCAGAAGTTTGTGGATGGCTACCAAAAGCGCCTTATTGCAGTGAAACTTGCCAAGGGACATGTAACCAAATATTAACATTGCTGTATGTATACTTTTGACCCAGCAGATTTGGTCAAATTTTCAGTAGACCCATAATAATTCATAGAAGAACCAAACTTCATGAATGTTTTTTGTGACCAACAAGTATGTGCTCCAATCACTCTATCACAAAAAAATAAGAGTTGTGGAAATGATTGGAAACTCAAGACAGCCATGACGTTATGTTCCTTACAAGTGTATGTCAACTTTTGATTGCGACTGTAATTACAATAGCCAGATACTTAGCATGGGCGACACTGCAAATACCCCTATCGATCCGATACCAAGTAAATACAGGGCCAGTGTTACAGACCCTAATACTTTTTTCATCGATTTTTGCCTTTAATTTGTTTACTGTAATAATAATCAGAATCAAATAAAGCTTTATAGGTATTTGGAATACATTTGGTTCTGTTTAGTGCTGGCAAATGATACATATTTTTTAAACAGATGAATCACACTTTTGAATTTGGATTAATTATGATCAATCACATGTTATTACTTATCTACATAATTCAAATTAATTTAAAAGAAGACCCCATAGTTTGGACACAAATACAATTTCATTGTCAGAATGTCAAACATAGGGAAGTAACAATAAATGGTATTAATGATAACCGGGGTAAAAGTCCTGACTGTTAGTGTTACCATTTTAAATTAAAATTATCAGAAAAACGTGATTGATAACTGCACTTTGATAAACTCCTGAACAGACTGGCGCCAACTCGCTAGCTTAAATTCCAACATGAATACAAGCAACATTAAAGTTTTCCCCCAATTCGGAAACAACATACCCCAATCTAAACGTATATAAACACATTACTTTCTGAGCAACTAAGCTATTCAGTTGTGCACATTGAACCTACAAGCTGTGCTCTCTTAGAACAGAGTGATTGTTCTATACTCAGAGGAATACAAGACAGATGTTTTTACAGTGCGTTCAAGGACCGCTGAACAGAGTAGGACGCCCGCCAGAAAAAAAAAAAAGATTTTATACTACACACTTTTTATTTAAATAAATCTTAAAATGCTACAGTAAAAACCAATATTTGAAACAATAAAAGTTTAAAGGCCTACTGAAATGATTTTTTTTAATTTAAACGGGGATAGCAGATCCATTCTATGTGTCATACTTGATCATTTCGTGATATTGCCATATTTTTGCTGAAAGGATTTAGTAGAGAACAACGACGATAAAGATCGCAACTTTTGGTATCTGATAAAAAAAAGCCTTGTCCCTACCGGAAGTAGCGTGACGTAGTCAATTGAAAGGCTCCTCACATTTTCCTATTGTTTTCAACGCAGCTAGAGCGATTTGGACCGAGAAAGCGACGATTACCCCATTAATTTGAGCGAGGATGAAAGATTCGTGGATGAGGAACGTTCGAGTGAAGTACTAGAATGCAGTGCAAGACATATCTTTTTTCGCTCTGACCGTAACTTAGGTACAAGCTGGCTCATTGGATTCCATGCTCTCTCCTTTTTCTATTGTGGATCACGGATTTGTATTTTAAACCACCTCGGATACTATATCCTCTTGAAAATGAGAGTCGAGAACGCGAAATGGACATTCACAGTGACTTTTATCTCCACGACAATACATGGACGAAACACTTTAGCTACGGAGCTAACATGATAGCATCGTGCTTAACTGCATATAGAAACAAAATAAATAAATCCCTGACTGGAAGGATAGACAGAAGATCAACAATACTATTAAACCATGGACATGTAAATACACGGTTAATGCTTTCCAGCCTGGCGAAGCTTAACAATGCTGTTGCTAACGACGCCATTGAAGCTAACTTAGCAACCGGACATCACAGAGCTATGCTAAAAACATTAGCTATCCACCTACGCCAGCCAGCCCTCATCTGCTCACCAACACCCGTGCTCACCTGCGTTTCAGCGATCGACGGTGCGACGAAGGACTTCACCCGATCACAGATGCGGTCGGCGAGACGGAGGAAGTTAAGGTGAGTTCGGCGGCTAACGCGTCTGCTATGCATCTCTGTCTTCCTGGTTGTGTTGCTGTAGTCCGTCGCTAATACACCGATCCCACCTACAACTTTCTTCTTTGCAGTCTCCATTGTTCATTAAACAAATTGCAAAAGATTCACCTACACAGATGTCCAGAATACTGTGGAATTTTGAAATGAAAACAGAGCTTTTTTGTATTGTATTCAATGGGGTACCAATACTTCCGCATCAACTGATTCCGTCACGCGCATACGTCATCATATCTAGACGATTTCAACCGGAAGTGTGGCGGGAAATTTAAAATTGCAATTTATAAGTTAACCCGGCCGTATTGGCATGTGTTGCAATGTTAAGATTTCATCATTGATATATAAACTATCAGACTGCGTGGTCGGTAGTAGTGGGTTTCAGTAGGCCTTTAACCATTAAAACAGATACGATACTAAGACTAAAACACTAACAGTGAAGCATACGAAACACAAAACATGCAAAATAGTGTCTATTTATTTAGTTGGTTTTTTTTTAAATGTACTTGTTCAAAAGATGTTTGTGTGTGTGTGTGTGCACGTGTGTTGGTACTTTTTGAGCACATTCAACAATACCCCAATGATGATAACCTTGATTATTTGTGAACAAAAATGTTCATATCATTACCTAGTCACACACAAGCATTTATTAAATGTTTTACTTATATCCACCACATTTATTTGCTAAAAACTTGCAAACCGTCGGATGTATTTTTAAGCGAAATTTTCCAGCGAGCGCACTCTCCTCGCTCATGTTTGCCCTGATGCATTGACCTGATTACTGACTGTATAACAATCTATGGAACCTTTCTTAGAGACTTAGACTTCCTTTTATTGTCATTCAAATTTGAACTTTACAGTACAGATAAGAACGAAATTTTGTTGCATTAGCTGGTTGTAGCGCAGGATAAAAGAGCAATAAGGTGCAGATATAAATAGATTACTGTACAGATAAATATATTGCACTTTTGCACATGCATCCACGTTTATGGATGCATTCAGGAAACCGTCCACGGTTAAGGTCAAAGAGCATGTTTGCTCAAAATAATTGCGTGATTATTCTGCACTATACATCAATGCAATCATTTGTGATTAATCGCATGAGTTAATGCATTACATTTGATAGCGCTAGTTTTGGTATATTGATCATTTTGGATTTTGGCTATGACCAGTGGCCTCATTTATAAAGCTTGCACAAAAACCTGCCTTATGCCCTTTTTCACGGCAAAGTTGAGATGTATCAAAACTAGGGATGATACTCGAAACCGGTTTTCCCGGTTGTTCGATAAGAAAAGAACCGAGTCCTCGGACTCTAATCATTTTTTTGAGAACCGGTACCCGTTATCGAGAACACTATAGTAAAGAAAAAGAGTTGGTTCTTTATTGGAATCCCTGGAATCCCATCCCGACCAGAAATGCTCCGTGGGACATCACAAGAAATGACGTCACGTAGCCCAGTCATTAGGCGCAGATAGCGAAAGCAGGAAAACAATGGACCGGAAAAAGCGCTCCAAGGTGTAATAAAGTTCAAAACAAAAGGTATAATCCAATGAATAACTTTACTGAGAGATTTGAGCAGGGTACAAACACATGACGAACACTTTTACGACCAACCGGAAACATAGCAACGCACCTCCTTTACGGCAGCTGTCGCAACGTTCTTAAAGCAACCGCAGCACATACATATATATACAACATATCTCCCTTATTTAACTTTTGTTTTTCTTTCCTTGTAAACAAAACAAAATCACACTGTAGATGTGTTGTCTGTCTAATTATAAATAATGCAGACGAGGCGTGTTGGCTGAGTTCTTGACGTTTACTTTCACAGCGTGCTCATAATAACCTCATTCTTAGCTGCCGGGTGGCGACATGCAACAACACTTTTCGGGGCTACCGCGCATGCTCGTCACTCCCGTTGCATGCTGGGTAGTGTAGTTGTTATTTTCCCTAGCTCATAACATCACATATTTCCCCCTATAAAGAAAGATTTTAACTCAATAAAGTGTATTTCTTTTTTTAGCTTTAACTTTTCATTTTTTAGCTATGTAACCACATTTGCAAACAACTTTTCTCTTCATAGAATTTTCTTTCAATAAAGAAATAAAGTGCAAAAATGTCAAAGCATCATAACAAACAGTTATGTCAAATAGCAGCAGAAGTGCACTTTTTGGAGAGCTGTATTATTTTCAGTTTTGTGCCCAAGGGACTGATTTTATTTAACACTATATTATTATTTATACACCTATAGTGATCACAGAGACAGCTTGTTTTTGTGTTACTGTATATATTTGTTTTTCTGAAAAATCCCACTTAATATATTTGGTTAACAACAGTCAATATTTATTTATTTTATTTTAGTTTTTTAGGGGGGTAACAGTCAATATTTATTTATTTATTAGATTTTATTTTTTTCTTATATAATAAAAGTGAACTTTTGTTAAACCAAACATTGTGTTTTTTTTCCCATATACAACAACCTATCTGGACTCGATAAGAGAATCGATAAGGAATCGGTTCGATAAGAGGATTCGATAATAGGCTCGAACTCGATAATTTCTTATCAAACATCATCCCTAATCAAAACTGACGTTGACGTGGAACTGTGCACTTCCTCACGGACACTTCAGAGCTGCCGTACGCACATTTCTACAGGCTGGATACTTAAAGGGGAACTGCACTTCTCTTGGAATTTTGCCTATCGTTCACAATCATCATGAGAGACAGGAAGACAAAAGTTTTTGGGGTTTCTTTTGCATTCTAACATGTACGAATCGGCTCTTTGTAGCTAGCTTGCAATGCAGTTATTGGGAGCAATCAATTCTGCTACTAAATCACTTTAAAAATGAATTTTAAAACCATCACCAATACTTCATTTACGTTCCATAACCTGTATAATAGCTTAGTAACACATTGGCGTGCTTCGGTATGCGATAAGACACCAATCTGTACAGACTGAACAATCATATTATAGTATTTGTAAATTATTAGCCCACATTTCATGTTTTGTTTGTACATAGCTAGCCAGACAGCATATGCTGTCTGGCATGATTCAAGCATGACGTGCCGTGTGTATCATCTATATAACGTGTGACTCACTCGATGGACAGTCGTCTCTTTGGTGCAGTTTTGGGAAGTTTTTTTCTGGTTTATTTGGGTTTAGCACACCATTTTCCGTCGAAATAGCTTGTTTCTGAATTCCGTATTTGCAGCTTCGTGTCATGCTGACCTCACTCAATCGTCTTCCGTCTCCTTCAAGGCTTCACCCTGTTTTTTTGTGCTGGCTTCTAGAAGCATGTGTTTATCTTCTGTTCATTCAGCTTCGAAAAGGTACGCTTGTGAATCCTCGTTTGTCCAAAAATAGTCGTCTTTGTGGTTTGTTACCAAGTCTGCCATGATTAGAACACACACAAGTGTTTTGTTTTCGGAAGTAGGACACGCATTTGTTGCCAGAAGTCGAAATTGCGCTGCAATGGAAACGGAAATAAATGCGGTAAATATTGAACATATTACATATGGTTATGAACGTGTCTGTTGCTACATTATACAGTGTTTCCCATAAACTGCCAAGATACCTGTGGCGGTGGGGGCGTGGCTATGGGCGTGGTCACCATGACATTATCGGGTAATTTGCATAATTTACTACAATGATATGATTTTCTCTAAAAAGGCTAAAAAAAATTATACTTACTAATTAATAATAACAGTTTTGTTTTAAACGTCCATCCATCCATTTTACAATATAATTACAACACTTTATGTACATATTTATATACAGATTTGAACAATAACTTATTCACTGAAATATATTTATTAATTGTGGTTCTTCCAAAAAATATATCTTATGAAATATAAAAGCTAAAATGTCTCTTAAAGCTCTGCCCCTTTAATTAGTGCATACTAAATAATTTAACTTTAGCCTACTACTACAACCATATTATTTACCAGCAACATAAAGTGAAACAGAGGCAGAGGTGTCCTGCCACAGTCAGTAACAAATAAACAGAAAACAGTAGTGGTCAAATACAAATAAGGCAACAAGAGAAGTATCCTACACTTTTCTTTTGTAAAGTAAATCTGAACAGCCTATATGGGCATCTACATCAACTATATGATTTGCCTGAGAAGCTGGACAGGACCAAAAAAATAAAAATAAATAAAAAAATAATATTTTTTATTTGTGGCGGACGTAATTCTTTCGTGGCGGGCCGCCACAAATAAATGAATGTGTGGGAAACACTGTTATATAAAGACTTTCAGTGTGTATATACAATGTTGATGGAGGGTTTTGAAGTTGTCTTAGAGGGCTTTGAAGGCTACAACAGTTACTCCCACTAGATGCTTTTTTTTAAGCTTTTTTTTAATCATCTTTAAAATCCTAATTAAAAAAAAAAGACATGTATTTTTGTTTCTCATAATGATTGTGAACAATAGGCAAAAATTACCCAAAAAAGTGCAGTTCCCTTTTAAGTGATGCTGGGTAACAGTTCACAAAAAATAGCCTTTTCTTATCAGACTGATTGACCTGCCCATCAGACACATATGAACAAAAACAATCCGGCCCCCTTTCTTTTATTTATTCCCGCTGCCTTTAGTTCTCGGAGACACAGCAATGTCGGGCTGACAATCGTTCCACCTCCTACTAACTTGTGAATGGTCAGAACGTGCCGAGTTCAAGCACATGGCTACTTTCAATATGATTATCGGTATAAGGGGGCGTGGTCTGGGCGTGCTTGCCAAACGCACGTCTGCGTAGGATTCCAAGTACTGTAGATTGCCATGTAACAAAGAAATGTGCGTGCGAACACTTCAATACATCTGAATTTTAACTGCCGTACGCCGTTTTCTGGATTTGACCATACTTCCATATTTACCGTATTTTTCGGACTATAAGTCGCAGTTGTTTTCATAGTTTGGTCGGGGTTGCGACTTACACTCAGGAGCGACTTGTGTGTGAAATTATTAACACATTACCGTAAAATATCAAATAATATTATTTAGCTCATTCACGTAAGAGACTAGACGTATAAGATTTCATGGGATTTAGCGATTAGGAGTGACAGATTGTTTGGTAAACGTATAGCATGTTCTATGTTATAGTTATTTGAATGACTCTTACCATAATATGTTACGTTAACATACCAGGCACGTTCTCAGTTGGTTATTTATGCGTCATATAACGTACACTTATTCAGCCTGTTGTTCACTCTTCTTTATTTATTTTAAATTGCCTTTCAAATGTCTATTCTTGGTGTTGGCTTTTATCAAATAAATTTCCCCAAAAAATGCGACTTATACTCCAGTGCGACTTATATATGTTTTTTCCTTCTTTATTATGCATTTTCGGCCGGTGCGACTTATAGTCCGGAGCGACTTATACTCCGAAAAATACGGTATATACAGACGTCCTTAGATTGATAAGAAGAACTCCTTCATGCGATTCAAGAACTCCTTCATTCCGTTCTCCATCCAGCTGTGTAATCACTGTTTGTTTGTTTGTAATGTATATTTTATGTTGGCTCTACTCTTTTTTTTTTGCTGCAGCTGTTACATATACTGTAATATTGTACATGGTAATTGGCATTATATTGTATATATTATATACTGTATATATAATATGGGTAACACTTTAGTATGTGGAACATATGAACCATTAATTAGTTGCTTATTAACATAGGGTCAGGGTTAGGGATGACTCTTAGTTAATGGCTTACTGGTTGTATAATAAGGCCATGCAGAATAAGGCATTAATAAGTACTTAATAATGACTAATATACAGCCAATGTGTTACTAATTTGCATGTTAATAAGCAACTAATTAATGGTTCATATGTTCCCCATACTAAAGTGTTACCATGATATGTAAATATTACATGTTATATTTATATTGCTACTATGGTACATTTTTAGTCTACTTTATACCTTTTGTTTTCGCTCTCTTTTTGTGCCCTTGTGTGCATTATCCTTTCCATCCTCACCCTTTCCATCCTTTGTAACCGAGCTACTGTGTGGAACAATTTCCCTTGTGGATCATTAAAGTTTGTCTAAGTCCAGTAGTTAGCTTCCTGACATTTTTTCGTAAGGCATAGTACACTTATCGACACAAAGTAGACGCACCAAAGCTGCAACAAAAGCAAATGTTGTGTGCTCTCACACAGTCATGTCCTCATGCAACTCCATCGTTAGATTCCGTCATCACCAGTGTCACGTGTCGGGGTGGTGCAGCGACAATTGTTTCCAACACAATAGGGCGTAAGAAGTGAATTTTAATCTTCCAGCAGTGACCAAGTTCAACATTTGACTGAGGGGGACCTCTAAATGACATAGATTTGCACGATGAGCTCTTATGTGTCCATCCTGCTGATTCATTATAAAAGCAGATAAATGCCATCTTATGTCAAATTGGCCGATGTTATAAACCACCTTCATTCCTCCTCCATCTTTGTCAGCAGCACGCTGCCCCTTTGTTCATGTGTTCTGTTTTGAAAAGTCCACTTTGCCTCCTTTCCCACACACTTGAAGCTGCTTCCTGCCTGGCGGAGAAAGCGCTGACCCCAGCTTTGGAATGGGAAGGTCATGCGTATCCAAACTGGGATGTGTGGTCTTATCTTATCAGCCAGTGTGCTTCTGTACACAAACCAGTAGCTGCCGCTGATGATGATTGTTCCCCTGATTTTAAAGGCAGAACCCTGCAGGGTCCTGTTTCCCTAATGAGCTTGCAGAGAACCGCTGTACTCATTTGACATGGTCACATTGTGAGGATGTTTAGCAGAACATTTTATTTTGAGTCCCTGTGTTTGGACCTTTTTTTTTTTTTTATGTGAAGGATGATTTTAGCTCGCCATACGCACCCCACCCTACCTCTACTGTCCCAGGTCCCAAAGAAAAACATTGATAATTGCTGGTTGTAAAGCGCTGATAATTAGCATGGATGTAATTATAGGGACTGCTTGCTGGCTCCGCCCACCGCTGGAGGGGGGGGGGGGGGGGGTCAGAAGATAATGTTGTTTTGATAACATATGTGATTTGACAGCCCCCTCTAACAACTGGAACGTCGTTTGTGCTATTTGTAGTAACAAAAATAGACATTGCCTTTTTTCCCCCACAACAGACAGAATGTTGCAACTTGTTTGGACTTTATCCTCCATCTTGGGAATGAGGCGGCAAGGGGTGTTGCGGTACTTTTAGCCAAAATCTAATTCATCGTAAAGGAACACTCAGTATGGTACAGAAGTGTACCCTATTCTCAAACACGGTGTTGGCAAATACGGCAAGGAGGGGACAGTTGTACTTTGCTAAGAGCTATTTTTTTAATTCATAGTTTCTTGCCTTTTTTATCAAAGTGCTGGCACTTGCAACTTTGTTTGGCCTGATGGTGGATTATTTTGCGGTCGTACTCCATAGAATGCGATTCTTTGTTTTGGCCCTTATTTCTGCGGAATTGTTATGAGCAATGCTTCGCTGTATGGTTGTAAGTTGTATAGTATCTGTCTTGTCTTTTAACAAAGAAACAAGGAAGTCACAATCTTCGTTCAATGAATGTTCTGCAATTTGTCGTCCCCAAAGTAAGAACTGAACTGGGCAAGAAAGCGTTTAGGTTTTCAGCAGCGAAGGCTTGGAATAGCCTACAATCGAATATTAAACTTCAAACCCTTGTTACGTTGAATGAGTTTAAAGCTTCTGTGAAAGGACTGCAGTCTACCTTGTCTGTATGCACATGTGTTATGTCAGCAAGTTTTAATGTCGTAAATGTGATGTTTTATGTGTTTGTTTACTGTTTTTAATGTAACCTTGCTGCTGCCCTCTTGGCCAGGTCTCCCTTGGAAAAGAGATCTTTGATCTCAATGGGATTTTACCTGGTTAAATAAAGGCTAATAATAATAATAATAAGTATTAAAGGCCTACTGAAATGAAATGTTCTTATTCAAACGGGGATAGCAGGTCCATTCTATGTGTCATACTTGATCATTTCGCGATATTGCCATATTTTTGCTGAAAAGGATTTAGTAGAGAACATCGACGATAAAGTTCGCAACTTTTGGTCGCTGATAAAAAAAGCCTTGCCTGTACCGGAAGTAGCGTGACGTCACAGGTTGTGGAGCTCCTCACATCCGCACATTGTTTACAATCATGGCCACAAGCAGCGAGAGCGACTCAGACCGAGAAAGCGACGATTACCCCATTAATTTGAGCGAGGATGAAAGATTTGTGGATGAGGAAAGTGAGAGTGAAGGATTAGAGGGCAGTGGAAGCGATTCAGATAAGGAAGATGCTGTGAGAGGCGGGTGGGACCTGATATTCAGCTGGGAATGACTAAAACAGTAAATAAACACAAGACATATATATACTTTATTATCCACAACACAACCAGGCTTATATTTAATATGCCACAAATTAATCCGCATAACAAACACCTCCCCCCTCCCGTCCATATAACCCGCCAATACAAATCAAACACCCGCACAACACACTCAATCCCACAGCCCAAAGTACCGTTCACCTCCGTAAAGTTCATACAGCACATATATTTCCCCAAAGTTACGTACGTGACATGCACATAGCGGCACGCACGTACGGGCAAGCGATCAAATGTTTGGAAGCCAAAGCTGCGTACTCACGGTAGCGCGTCTGCTATCCAACTCAAAGTCCTCCTGGTTGTGTTGCTGCAGCCGGCCGCTAATACACCGCTTCCCACCTACAGCTTTCTTCTTTGCTGTCTTCATTGTTCATTAAACAAATTGCAAAAGATTCACCAACACAGATGTCCAGAATACTGTGGAATTTTGCGATGAAAACAGACGACTTAATAACTGGCCACAATGCTGTCCCAATATATCCGCTACAATCCGTGACGTCACGCGCAAACGTCATCATACCGAGACGTTTTCAGCAGAATATTTTGCGGGAAATTTAAAATTGCACTTTGCTAATCTAACCCGGCCGTATAGGCATGTGTTGCAATGTTAAGATTGCATCGTTGATATATAAACTATCAGACTGCGTGGTCGGTAGTAGTGGCTTTCAGTAGGCCTTTAAGGATAGAATGTTTTATGAAAAAACTTGAAATGACAAACACCATTGGTAAAACAGAGGATTAATGTTCCGTTGCATTGACTTATTTATATTGCCAAGTGCTATGTCAATGGTGTGTTCAAGGTGTACACAAATGTTGGAATTTTGTTCAGGGTCCCAAAGAGGAACTGGTAGCTGCACCAAAACCAGTGAAGTTGGCACGTTGTGTAATTCGTGAATAAAAACAGAATACAATGATTTGCAAATCCTTTTCAACTTATATTCAATTGAATAGAATGCAAAGACAAGATATTTAATGTTCGAACTGAGAAACGTAATTTTTTTTTGGCAAATAATCATTAACTTAGAATTTCTTGGCAGCAACAGTTGGCACAGGGGCATTTTTACCACTGTGTTACATGGCCTTTCCTTTTAACAACACTCAGTAAACGTTTGGGAACTGAGAAGACCAATTTTTGAAGCTTTTCAGGTGGAATTCTTTCCCATTCTTGCTTGATGTACAGCTTAAGTTGTTCAACAGTCCGGGGGTCTCCCTTGTGGTATTTTAGGCTTCATATTGCACCACACATTTTCAATGGGAGACAGGTCTGGACTACAGGCAGGCCAGTCTAGTACCCGCACTCTTTTACTACGCTGTTGTAACATTTGGCTTGGCATTGTCTTGCTGAAATAAGCAGGGGCGTCCATGATAACGTTGCTTGGATGACAACATATGTTGCTCCAAAACCTGTATGTACCTTTCAGCATTAATGGCGCCTTCACAGATGTGTAATTTACCCATGTCTTGGGCACTAATACACCCCCATACCATCACAGATGCTGGCTTTTCAACTTTGCGCCTATAACAATCCGGATGGTTCTTTTCCACTTTGGTCTGGAGGACACAACGTCCAGTTTCCAAAAAAAATTTGAAATGTGGACTCGTCAGACAACAGAACACTTTTACACTCTGCATCAGTCCATCTTGGATGAGCTCGGGCCCAGTGAAGCTGGCGGTGTTTCTGGGTGTTGTTGATGAATGGCTTTTGCATTGCATAGTAGAGTTTTAAATAGCACTTACAGATATAGCGACAAACTGTAGTTACTGACAGTGGTTTTCTGAAGTTGTTCCTGAGCCCATGTGGTGATATCCTTTACACACTGATGTCGTTTTTTGATGCAGTACCGCCTGTGGGTTCGAATGTCACGGGCATTCAATGTTGGTTTTCAGCCTTGCTGCTTACGTGCAGTGATTTCTCCAGATTCTCTGAACCTTTTGTTGATATTACGGAGCGTAGATGGTGAAATCCCTAAATTCCTTGCAATAGCTGGTTGACAAATGTTGTTCTTAAACAATTTGCTCAGGCATTTGTTCACAAAGTGGTGACCTTCGCCCCATCTTTGTTTGTGAATGACTGAGCGTTTCATGGAAGCTGTTTTTATACCCAATCATGGCGCCCACCTGTTCCCAATTAGCACTGTTCACCTGTGGGATTTTCCAAATAAGTGTTTGATGAGCATTCCTCAACATTCTCAAGTCTTTTTTTTCCCCACTTGTACCAGCTTTTTTGAAACATGTTGCAGGCATCAAATTCCAAATGAGCTTATATTTGCAAAAAATAACAAAGGTTTCCAGTTCGAACCTTGAGTATCTTGTCTTTGCAGTCCATTCAATTGAATATAAGTTGAAAAATATTAGCAAATCATTGTATTCCGTGCCAACTTCACTGGTTTTGGGTTTTGTATGACAGTCACATAATGGACAACTATTCAATGAAGTGATAACTATGTAATCGTACTACAACATCCCGTTTGTGGATAAGGAGAGAGAGAACCAAAAAAAAAACATGTTCAATCGCTTTATTAACTAGCGCTAACAACATGCATTGAACCAGAAAAACCAAAGTTTGACTCTATTGGAGAATGACCTGCCAGCAGTTTGAGGTTATAAGTTGTATTTATATTAGTGGTGAGTCAACAAGGTTAGAATACATACAGTATCCAGAGTACAGTAAAAGTACAGTGTAATCTTTCATGTAACAAACTTTTTTTTTTGTCCATTAGGATCCAGGCCAAGACCCGTGAGCTAAGGGAGCGGCAGGCTCGGGAACGGGATTACGCCGAGATTCTAGACGTGAGCCGCTCGCCAGAGAGGTCTTCCGAGGAGGAGCACCCGTACGCCGGCATCAGCCCACTTAACGACGGGCACAGCCGCCCCCAAACCCCCCGCGACAACTACCCTCGCGGCCAGCACCAGCACCAGCACTCGGACTCCCTGTACACCCAAGTCAGCAAGGCCCGCATGGAGCGCCCCCCCTCTGCGGACAGGTATGTCTTCTCATGTCAAATGTCTTTCCGTCCGGGGAGGCCGTGACCTTTTCACCCGCGATTGAAAAGCCCGGCTCGTCATGGTATTTCAGTAAAAGGTCTCCTTGGCCTCGTCAGCCTGAGGCGCAAAGAGAGCGTTGGCCGTCGCGGCTGCAGGAGAACGTAATCAAAAATACACAGACCGCCGGTAAATGCCAACACACCTACAAATCAAACAATACGCACTTCCCTGGCAAAGGAATGAAAACATTTAAACCCTTGACTTTTATTCTCGCCCTCCGCCTTCAAAGCTCTTTATATGACTCTCCCTGACTGCTTGTCACTCTTTCACACATTTGTGGACTTTGTCTGCTCCAAAATCAGCTGCTGTGAACGTGGTTTACTTCTTGGTTCAGGTCCCTTTTACACGGCAAATATATATAGACAAATGAATGTGTCCGACAATGCTATCGTTATTTTGTGATAATGAATTCTAGCTGTTTCCTACAAATTTGACAGCTGACGAGCTTGCAACTAACGTCCCTCCACAGTGTAAAGCTGTTTCTCAGTCCGCAATCCTCGGCTCAATGGCGGCAGATAAACTATGTTTCTTACAAGTATCATCACGGTTGGACCAGAGAAGAAGGAATAGCTAAACATCCTACACTGCACACCGTAGGAAGATACAATGAGCCATGCTAACCGCTTGGCCAGAGCTTTGCAATGTAAACAGTGGTGGGCAGATCATACTTGCCAACCCTCCCGAAATTCAGCGCCTCTCCCGAAAACCTCCCGGGACAAATATCCTCCCGAGAATCTACCGATTTTCAGCCGGAGCTGGAGGGGGCGTGGCCTCCAGCTCCGGCTGAAAATCGGAGTGAGTGAGGACAGCCTGTTTTCACGTCCGCTTTCCCACGATATAAACAGCGTGCCTGCCCAATCACGTTATTCCATACGAGGCGTCCGGCATACCGCCGATGAGCATGGTGCAGATGGAGAAGATCTTCTCGGCGTCCGTGTTGGCGCACACGTTGCCAAAGCCGACGCTGGTCGGGCTGCTGAGGGTGAAGTAGAGGGCGGCGATGTACGAGCTGCGCACCGACGGGCCGCCCACCGTGTTGTTGACGTAGGGCGTCTGCGGGCGTTTGCCCAGCTCATGGAGCCATCCTCGGGGAAGAGACGGGAGGACAACAGGGTGACAAGAACTAAATCATCCAGACTAGAGATAAATTGTATTATTATGTTTATCTTACCTAAAAATAAATATATTTATTAATAAAAATAAATAAATTTTTACTATATTTTGCTAAAAACATCAAAATTAATTGTATTTTTATTTGTATTTTTTCTGTCCATATAATTATACATTAAAATAAACATATTTGAAATAATTAATTTTAAATGATCATAATAATTCATTTAAAATGACCATATTTAATTATTAAAATAATTGCTTGTTTATCAACAACTTTAGCATTTTATTCATTACATTTTGACGCTCTCAGAAGCCAAGTTATGTTATATTCCTCAAGATTTATTTATGCAAGTTTGAAGTATCAATTATCTAAACACAGTTTTGTTGGCATATTTTCAGGATGTATGTATATGTATATATATATATATATATATATATATATATATATATATATATACACTACCGTTCAAAAGTTTGGGGTCACATTGAAATGTCTTTATTTTTGAAGGAAAAGCACTGTACTTTTCAATGAAGATAACTTTAAACTAGTCTTAACTTTAAAGAAATACACTCTATACATTGCTAATGTGGTAAATGACTATTCTAGCTGCAAATGTCTGGTTTTTGGTGCAATATCTACATAGGTGTATAGAGGCCCATTTCCAGCAACTATCACTCCAGTGTTCTAATGGTACAATGTGTTTGCTCATTGGCTCAGAAGGCTAATTGATGATTAGAAAACCCTTGTGCAATCATGTTCACACATCTGAAAACAGTTTAGCTCGTTACAGAAGCTACAAAACTGACCTTCCTTTGAGCAGATTGAGTTTCTGGAGCATCACATTCGTGGGGTCAATGAAATGCTCAAAATGGCCAGAAAAAGAGAACTTTCATCTGAAACTCGACAGTCTATTCTTGTTCTTAGAAATGAAGGCTATGCCACAAAATTGTTTGGGTGACCCCAAACTTTTGAACGGTAGTGTATATATATGAAATACTTGACTTGGTGAATTCTAGCTGTAAATATACTCCTCCCCTCTTAACCACGCCCCCCGCCCCAACCACGCCCCCCACCTCCCGAAATCGGAAGTCTCAAGGTTGGCAAGTATGGGGCGGATCGATACAAATATCAAGAGTGACGTAACCAAGTATAATATCAGTACATGGTTGACGCTACAGTGATTGGATCAATATAGTGTTTCATTGTTGTTATTGTTTACAAACTCAGGAAATAAGTCCCTGGACACAAGAAGACTTTAAGAACAAAAACCAGAGGATTGAAATTAGAGCCGATACAGTAGTATACCTATGAAGGTTCTCATTCATCCAGGTCGTTGTCATCTCAGGGCGTTCAATCGCAACTGGACTGTTTGGTTTGTCTAAGAAGACGTTTCGCCGCTACTACCGGTAGGCTTCATCAGTTCGTGCTCGTAGACTAAGATTGGTTAGATCTAGTCCAAACGGTTGGTGCCAAATATATATACTCCAAAAACCAGGAGGGTGTGCCTGGGCAAGGATGGTTTCGCCCTATTGAGAACCGTTTGAATGCAAACGAGCAATCCTAACTGTCAAAGCCAACGACTGTCGTTGAAGTGTAAATCCCCCTCGTTAGCATTGAGGTATTTTGTGGCAGAACGATCGCTGTGGATCGACTACTACCAGTCCAAAATAGTCGGAATCCCCCGCGTAAGCATTCCATTCAGTTGTAAACAAATGGCACAAATGTGACCAGAATGTTTTTAACTTCCGTTATTTGTTGGAGGCTAATTGCAGAGTCTTTAAGGAATGGTTGAAAGGACAGTGTTGTATGTGGGAGACAGGTGGTGTCTCAGACCACCTGGACCACAATGGAAACAATCCTTTTGGCTTTTTGTGCCATCCATTTGCCTTTTTAAAGCATTACATAGATTCAATTCTTTAAGATGTCAATAAACTTCTCAATCAATCAATCAAACCTCCTCTGTTCAGGGATGGTTTTTCAACGTTGACATACATGGCTTCCCTCACTCCTCTTTCGTACCAGCTGTCCTTCCTGTCCAGAATCTGCACATTTTTGTTCTCAAATGAGTGCTGTTTCTCCCGGAGGTGCAGGTAGACAGCTGAGTCTTGGCTTGAAGGGTATGCTGTGCCATGTGTCGGCTTAGAGGTTGTTTTGTTTCCCCAATATATGAATCAATGCATTCACCATTACACTGGATAGCATACACCAGTTTTTGTGGGTGTGGGGGCGGTGCACCAGTCTCTGTTTCAGGGTGTTGCCTGGTTTGAAGTGTACTGGAATGTTGTGTTGGTTAAAAATTCAGATAGACCTTATACATATGGAATGACAATATATTTGCGTCTGTCACCTTTTTCCTCCTCATCCACTCTGTTCTTGTTATTTCTGGAACTATGCACTTTTCACAAACGCCCAGAAGGGGTAACCACAGGTTTTGAGTGCTTCCCTCAAATGCCTATGCTCTTTCTCTTTGGCCTGTGGGCTGGTAGAAAGACTATCAGCTCTGTGTTGTAGGGTTCTGATAACGCCCAGTTTGTGTTCCAGTGGGTGGTGTGAGTCAAAAAGTAAGTATTGATTGGCATGTGTGGGTTTTCGGTAAACCCCAACATGGAGGCCCCTGTTTTCTCCAATGTGGACATCACAGTCCAAAAAAGGCAATTTGCTGTCTTTGACATACTCACGTGTTTTTGATTGATTGATTGAAGCTTTTATTAGTAGATTGCACAGTACAGTACATATTCCGTACAATTGACGACTAAATGGTAACACCCGAATAAGTTTTTCAACTTGTTTAAGTCCACGTAAATCAATTTGTGAACTTAAGGTTTTTGTCCACTGGGTTAATGTGCTCGGTGAAGGCTTGCACTTCTTGGTTTCTGATTTTCACCCATGTGTCATCCACATATCTGTACCAATGACTTGGTAATGTTCCCTTAAAAGAGCTCTAAGCTCTGTTTTCAATGTTCTCCATGTAAAGGTTTGCTACTATTGGGGATACAGATGATCCCATGGTACAACCCAATTGAAAGTATGTAGTGTTAAGGCAAAGTAGACGTTGCCTCACTGTCTCTACTGCATCCTGGGTTGGAATACAGGTGAACAGGGAGGTGATGTCGAATGAAACTATAGTTTCATTTTTGTCCAGTTTTAGATCTCTGATCTTCGCTACAAAGTCAGTTGAGTTTTGGACATGATGTGTAGTTTTGCCAACCAAAGGTGCTAGGATGTTGGCCACATACTTAGCAATATTGTATGTCACAGAGTTAATGCTGGTGACAATGGGTCTGAGGGTCGCCCCATCTTTGTGTATTTTTGGAAGGCCGCAATATGTCTACAGTCATGGTCAAAAGTTTACATACACTTGTAAAGAACATAATGTTAATTTCTAATAATTTCTACAACTCTTATTTTTTTTGTGATAGAGTGATTGGAGCATATACTTGTTGGTCAAAAAAAATATTATTGTAGTTTGGTTCTTTTAGAATTTATTATGAGCCTACTGAAAATGTGAGCAAATCTGCTGGGTCAAAAGTATACATACAGCAATGTTAATATTTGGTTACATGTCCCTTGGCAAGTTTCACTGCAATAAGGCGCTTTTGGTAGCCATCCACAAGCTTCTGGTTGAATTTTTGACCACTGTTTTTGACAAAATTGGTGCAGTTCAGCTAAATTTGTTGGTTTTCTGACATGGACTTGTTTCTTCAGCATTGTCCACACGTTTAAGTCAGGACTTTGGGAAGGCCATTCTGAAACCTTATTTCTAGCCTGATTTAGCCATTCCTTTACCACTTTTGATGTGTGTTTGGGGTCATTGTCCTGTTGGAACACCCAACTGCGCCCAAGACCCAACATCCGGGCTGATAAGTTTAGGTTGTCCTGAAAAATTTGGAGGTAATCCTCCTTTTTCATTGTCCCATGTATTCTCTGTAAAGCACCAGTCCCATTGGCAGCAAAACAGGCCCAGAGTATAATACTACCACCACCATGCTTGACGGTAGGCTTGGATTTCCTGGGATTAAAGGCCTCACCTTTTCTCCTCCAAACCTATTTCTGGGTATTGTGGCCAAACAGCTCAATTTTTGTTTCATCTGACATCACATGGACAAAGATAAGACCTTCTGGAGGAAAGTTCTGTGGTCACTCTATCACAAACAAATAAGTTGTAGAAACTATTGGAAACTCAAGACAGCCATGACATTATGTTCTTAACAAGTGTATGTAAACTTTTGACCACGACTGCATGTTACTCCATACGTCAGCAGCCAAGTTACAGGCATGTGAAATATTCCCGAAACCGCGGAAATCCGCGGTTTTTAACATTATTAATATTCGCGATATTCTGTGTTTTTTTTTAAAGTGAAATGTCAGTAAAATTACGATCCAAACAAAATTTCTTGTATGCTAGCCTCAGTCGCAGGTACTCGGTTTTCCTCTTGCCTAAAAGCCGCAGGACGGGAATGATTACAATCCGAACACTGTTAGTTCCAAACCATTTGTAGTTCTTGAGTACATATTTAGTAATCAGCGAGAAGGTACATTTTTGACGTGATGGATTGTAACGGAGGTCACAACACCAGAAGTATTTATTATTTGGGCGTGGCCACAGGATAGAGTTGGGCGTGGCCACAGGATAGAGTTGGGCGTGGCCACAGGATGGAGTTGGGTGTGGCCACAGGATAGATTTGGGTGTGGCCACAGGATAGAGTTGCCAAATGGGAAATTAGTTACTTGCATGCATGTTAAATAATTTAACATTACATTTTCAATGACAATAATATAAGAAAGTAAATTATCACACAAAAAATAACAATTCTGTGGTACATTACATGTCAAAAGACAGCCAAAATAGATTGGTAGATGGGATTAAATCTAAAGGTAAAATATAGTGTAGAAATGCACTAATGTATTCTTGATTTTCAAAATGTTCTTTTGGGGTTTGTGTGACATCACTTTGTGCCGATAGAAATGTTCCTCTTTTTTCTCTCAATGTTCCTCTATTTCTCCAAGGGTGCTCACATACCTGCAATTAGGGGCCTTGGTAACCTGTTTTGAAAAAGTTATTTTATCATTTGCATACCAAATAATATATAGTGATGTATATCGTTATCGGAGGAGACTGCAATATATATAGCAATATAGACTTTAGGCCATATTGCCCATTCCTACCCTGCAATAAAAAGTTCATGTCATTCGGGGGGGCATACTCATGAACTTGCTAAATCATCATCATTCATTCAGCTGGTGAGTAAAAGTGATGGCGTGCACAATAATAATACCGTGCCTGTCGCACAAACTCAAAAGATATTTATATATAGCGAGAGTGCCTGACAGGTCACATATGGGAACCTTGCAGAGTGAGTGTCTTTGTTATGATGGGGATCGAATGGCAGCACTGCCAGAAATCACAGCTTAAACACTGGAGATGTGATACAGGCAATAACTGGAGATGTGATACTGGAGATGTGATACAGGCAATAACTTTGTCTTACATTGTTGGGTATTGTTGTATGTTGTTGCAGTTACCAACCTTTTCAAGTCCAAGATCCTTGGTCTCAACCAAAAATTAAAGCAAGATCTGACCCTGCATCAACTGTGTGTGAATGTGTGTGTGTGCCTGTGTGTGTGTGTGTGTGTGCGTGTGTGTGTGTGTGTGTGTGTGTGTGTGTGTGTGTGTGTGTGTGTGTGTGTGTGTGTGTGTGTGTGTGTGTGTGTGTGTGTGTGTGTGTGTGTGTGTGATATATACATATATATATAAATATATATACTGTGTGTATACATATATACTGTGTATATATATATACATATACATACTGTGTATGTGTATATATATATATATATATATATGTATTCTGTATATACATATATGTATACTGTGTATATATATACTATATACACTACCGTTCAAAAGTTTGGGGTCACCCAAACAATTTTGTGTAATAGCCTTCATTTCTAAGAACAAGAATAGACTGTCGAGTTTCACATGAAAGTGCTCTTTTTCTGGCCATTTTGAGCGTTTAATTGACCCCACAAATGTGATGCTCCAGAAACTCAATCTGCTCAAAGGAAGGTCAGTTTTGTAGCTTCTGTAACGAGCTAAACTGTTTTCAGATGTGTGAACTTGATTGCACAAGGGTTTTCTAATCATCAATTAGCCTTCTGAGCCAATGAGCAAACACATTGTACCATTAGAACACTGGAGTGATAGTTGCTGGAAATGGGCCTCTATACACCTATGTAGATATTGCACCAAAAACCAGACATTTGCAGCTAGAATAGTCATTTACCACATTAGCAATGTATAGAGTGTACTTCTTTAAAGTTAAGACTAGTTTAAAGTTATCTTCATTGAAAAGTACAGTGCTTTTCCTTCAAAAATAAGGACATTTCAATGTGACCCCAAACTTTTGAACGATAGTGTATATGTATGTTGAATATATGTATATATACTCTGTGTATATATATATCCACACATATACTATATATATGTATACAGTATATATATGTATACAGTATATATATGTACACTGTGTTTATATGTATACTGTATATATATATATATATATATATATATATATATATATATATATATATATATATATATATATATATATATATATATATATATATATATATATATATATATATATGTAAATTGTATATATATATATGTGTATACTGTAGGTATATATGTATATATGTATACAGTATATATATGTACACTGTGTTTATATGTATACTGTATATATATATATATATATATATATATATATATATATATATATATATATATATATATATATATATATATATATATATATGTAAATTGTATATATATATGTGTATACTGTAGGTATATATGTATATATATATATATATATGTGTATACTGTGTATATATATATGTAATTTGTATGTATATATATGTATGTGTGTGTATATATTTATATATACAAATGTGTATATATATGTATGTGTATATACTGTATATATATATATATATATATATATATATATATATATATATATATATATATATATATATATATATATATATATATATATATATATATATATATGTCTTAATTAGATTATCCAAAAAATAGTGCTCGATACCGTGGTAGAGCGTAATATGTATGTGTGGGAAAAAAATCACAAGACTATTTCATCTCTACAGGCCTGATTCATGAGGGGTTTACCTCAATCCTCATGAGGGTTTCCTCAATCATCAGGAGATTTTAATGGAAGCATTCACATACCATGGTTTATATAGGGCACAGAGCGGGTGGGTACAGGCAGGCGTAGGGGCGTGGTGATACGCCTGCCTGTACCCACCCGCTCTGTGCCCCATATAAACCATGGTATGTGAATGCTTCCACTAAAATCTCCTGATGATTGAGGAAACCCTCATGAAACAGGCCTGTAGAGATGAAATAGTCTTGTGATTTTTTTCCCCACACATACATATTACGCTCTATCACGGTATCGAGCACTATTTTTTTGGGATAATCCAATTAAGACATATATATATATATATATATATATATATATATATATATATATATATATATATATATATATATATATATATATATATATATATATGATCGACCAGTAAGGTCCCAAAGATCGACGGGTTGGCGACCCCTGTTGTACATGCCATGATCACAGAGAGGTAACTTAGCTTATGTAGCTATTGACATACTGAGCCGGTGAGCTGCTGCATTGCCTCTGAGTTGGCAAAAGTTAATTCTAGATTATAAATCGTGCATCACACTTGTATAGTAGAAGGTTGTGGCCATAAACGCAGAAGTTGGTCAACTTTGACATTTAACTTACACCCGAAGATGGCAAAAAATTAATAAAATAAAATTTAAATCTACGCGAGGATTATGATTAATTCTTCATCTAAACGGGAAAATATAAACATCCTCCTAGTCAGCACCGCAGTGAGAGCAGACATTGCACAATAAGTGATTGTTTTATTATGTTCCTGTTTATCACCTAGCAATAGTGCTACTAGCTGAATCTGATTATCACTCAGCTTCTAAAACTTTTAGCTCATCCTTCTCATAGTCAGGCTTAAAAATATAAGGTTCTGGATCATCATTTGTCCCAAATATATGTTTTATTCACTCATGAAGTTTGCCATGATTATTAGTACGTAGTTGTTGTTGTTTCAGGAAGCAGCAAACATTGTGGTGCGTCTGTGAAATGCTTAAAATGACCAAAATAAATAAATTGAATGTGCCTGTTACTACATTACATACAGTATATACTTAAAGCATGTATATAAAAAACCTAGTTGAAGGTTTTTGGATGTTTTCAGAGCGCTTTAGAGGCAAAATAGATGCAATGGTGTAATGAATCGCATTACTTCCGTTGTTAGCTGACTTTTGCTGGTGTTTATTCACGAGGTACAATATTTAAAGAAGAAAAACATGTTCTTGTCTGACAAGGGTTGGGAATGATAGACAAACATCACAAAAAAAAGTGCAGTTCCCCTTTAAGAAGTGGTGTGGAGCGATCGCATACATGACTCAGCTGTAATGAGCACATGCATGCACCTCTTGCAAACATGAGGGTTACTGTAGTCGGGGTTGCTTTTCATTGCAATCTACCCATCGGAAGACAAAATGTTGTTTCAATGCCGTGTTGCAACAATTATGATATTGTCTGTTAAATGTCAGCGTTTGCGCAAACTCGTTGTCTAATACCGACGTTGTGATTGTCACAAGATTTGTGTGTAATATCAACAACATCAGAGTGCGTCTTTGTCTGTCTCCAAGAAGCACGTCAGAACAAGACCTGTTTTGTCCGAGCCCAGGCTAAAAATAAATTAAAAAAGTGTTTAAAGGTTCTGAATTGATTGATTGAAACTTGTATTAGTAGATTGCACAGTACAGTACATATTCCGTACAATTGACCACTAAATGGTAACACCCGAATACGTTTTTAATAAGTCGGGGTCCACGTTAATCAATTCATGGTAGAAAAAGAGCGTTTATTTAGTTAATGGCTCTTAGCAGAGCGCCGCACTGCGAGCCAGCATGTGCTGATCATGAGGAAATGGGCTGTTAACCTCGCCACTGCCACTTCCTTGCACAGATCGCTGACCCGCGACGCCACAATGCGTCCCAAATGAGGAGACCGGAATCATGAAATCTCCCCCTGTGGTCTCTAAACTCCCCGGCGAGTTCTCCCTTAAAAGCCTCAGTCGCCTCCTCGGCTTCGCGCTGACGGGAAGCGGAACTGAAATAACATGCAGCTGCAGAAATATCAGCAGAATTCAGCGTTAATTAGATATTTGTTCTGCTAAAGGGGCTTATTTCAGTTTTGCCGCAGAGGTGAAGAAACAAGAACATTCCTGAGGAGCTGGACTGACATCTTATGTGACATTACTTTATCACAATTAGAGATGTCCTATAATGGCTTTTTTGCCGATATTCCAATATTGTCCAACTCTTAATTACAGATTCCGATATCAACCGATACCGATATATACAGTCGTGGAATTAACACATTATTATGCCTAATTTTGTTGTGATGCCCCGCTGGATGCACTAAACAATGTAACAAGGTTTTCCAAAATAAATCAACTCAAGTTATGGAAAAAAATGCCAACATGGCACTGCCATATTTATTATTGAAGTCACAAAGTGCATTATTTTTTTTAACATGCCTCAAAACAGCAGCTTGGAATTTAGGATCATAGCGTCCCGGAAGAGTTAGTGCTGCAAGGGGTTCTGGGTATTTGTTTTGTTGTGTTTATGTTGTGTTACGGTGCGGATGTTCTCCCGAACTGTGTTTGTCATTCTTGTTTGGTGTGGGTTCACAGTGTGGCGCAAATTTGTAACAGTGTTAAAGGTGTTTATACGTCTACCCTCAGTGTGACCTGTATGGCTGTTGACCAAGTATGCGTGGCATTCACTTGTGTGTGTGAAAAGCCGTAGATATTATGTGACTGGGACGGCACGCAAAGGAAGTGCCTTTAAGGTTTATTGGCGCTCTGTACTTCTCCCTACTTCCGTGTACCACTCCGTACAGCGGCGTTTTAAAAAGTCATCAATTTTACTTTTTGAAATCGATGCCGATAATTTCCAATATTACATTTTAAAGCATTTATCGGCCGATAATATCGGCAGTCCGATATTATCGGACATCTCTAATTATTATGATTGTTTACAATTAAACTGACGGAACAATTGCTTTGGAATCACAAGTCAAGGTGACAAACAGATATTTACGGAGCCCCTAAAGGGACATGGGATTTTTTTTTTTTTAGACATGTATCTCGTGCGCACGAGAAAGTATCTCGTGGACACGAGAAACTTTTTATTAAAAAAAAATAATAATAATAATATTTTTATTTATTTATTTTTTTTAATAAAAAGTTTCTCGTGCGCACGAGAAACTTTCTCGTGGCCACGAGAAAGCATTGGATGCGTGCTCATGGTTTGAGGTGTGTGTTAAAATGGCAGTTTAGGAGTTAATTTGGCTGTATTTCCAACTAGGACTTTCCCCCATGTGTGTTGTGGCAAAATGTGAATGCTTGATTAGTAGGTGTGAGACAAACACTTTATCTTCCTGGTTATTGTAACGCTACGTGTTTGACATTATTTAAGACTTTATCATGCCCGGGAAAGGACAGTCCTTTCCAAGCATTCACATTTTGCCACAACACACATGGGGGAAAGTCCTAGTTGGAAATACAGCCAAATTAACTCCTAAACTGCCATTTTAACACACACCTCAAACCATGAGCACGCATCCAATGCTTTCTCGTGGCCATGAGAAAGTTTCTCGTGGCAACGAGAAACTTTTTATAAAAAAATAAAAAATAAAAAAAATATATTAATGTTTTTATTTTTTTTATTTTTTTTTATAAAAAGTTTCTCGTGGCCACGAGATACTTTCTCGTGCGCACGAGATACTTGTCTAAAAAAAAAAAAAAATCCCATGTCCCTTTAGGGGCTCCGTAGATATTTTAGTTTTAGCTAGGTAAAATATTTCATATGAAAGGGATTTCAATGACCACAAAAAGCTTGGAATAGCTTGTTGTTTCTAATAATATCGAGTTAAGAACTGCATTTGCATGCAATACATTTTTCTTCGGTCAAAATTGAAATACCGTATTTTTCGGACTATAAGTCGCAGGGTGTCGACTTATACTCAGGAGCGACTTATGTGTGAAATTATTAACACATTAGCGTAAAATATCAAATAATATTATTTAGCTCATTCACGTAAGAGACTAGACGTATAAGATTTCATGGGATTTAGCGATTAGGAGTGACAGATTGTTTGGTAAACGTATAGCATGTTCTATATGTTATAGTTATTTGAATGACTCTTACCATAATATGTTACGTTAACATACCAGGCACGTTCTCAGTTGGTTATTTATGCGTCATATAACGTACACTTATTCAGCCTGTTGTTCACTAGTCTTTATTTATTTTAAATTGCCTTTCAAATGTCTATTCTTGGTGTTGGCTTTTATCAAATAAATTTCCCCAAAAAATGCGACTTATACTCCAGTGCGACTTATGTTTTTTTTCCTTCTTCATTATGCATTTTCGTCCGGTGCGACTTATACTCCGGAGCCACTTATACTCCGAAAAATACGGTACATGAATCAAGAAAGATGAAACCCCCTATTGATGCACATTATTTCCAGGCTTTTGTGAGCCAAGTAAATTAAGGTTGCGACCTTGATGTGGCCCCCGCGCCTCGAGTTAGACACCTGCGATGGATATAGCCCACATAGCCTGTATAACGGGATGTGTTGCGTCATACGTTTGAGGGCCTTCGGCGGCTTAAGACGATTCTAGCATCCTGCAACAGGTGATAGGCGCTGCATGTAATTGATAAACAAGCAGCTCACCTGTAAACTCAACGCTACAAATCCTCCCCGTTGACAGCAAAAGAAATCCTGTTAGGGATGAAAACCTCAGCACGGATATGCACAAACACAAACGCTCCGTCTTATCAGGTTAAGAGAAGGCGGCGAGCGACGCTTCCTGTTTGTTTGTGTCGTGTTTGTGATACAAGAAAAAGAAGCCGCTTCCCTCCGAGGCGTCGTCTTATTCCCCCGGCGGAGATGAAACGTAATGGAGGCCGTTCAATAAAAGACAGAATCAAATCACTGCCAATCCCTGTGAGCCTTGCCAGCGTTCACTGCTGCCTTCACGGTTGGCGAGGGGAGGGATGAAACAATGGAGGCTAATTCTCGTCCTTGAATGATGCCGCCGCGCATAATAAAGCAATTACTCGTCACTCTGTAGCCATGAGTTCACTTTCGGTGCTTGAAGAGAAAACAAAAGGAGGCCAGGACTGCGTTACTTGATGCTGCGCAGCTCGGCGGGATTACGAAGCGATGCCAGATGTCAATCACTTTGCTCCTCCCACATTCTTGCACATTTCACGGTGGGAAAACATTTGTGGTGACGAGCTTCGGACAATGTGTGGCTTGGCAGCGCGATGGCCGAGGATAGAGTTTCCAGCTTAGTCTCAGCAGCCGGGGGACCTTCCCAAACACGTACTTCACGTGCACGCTCAGGGCGAGACGTAAGGCGAGGTAATGCCGCCGCACAGGAAGTTCTCTTCCTACGACAGTGATGTGCAGTAAGTGGCGTTTTAAAGACTAAAGATTAAAGTACCAATGATTGTCACACACACACTAGATGTGGTGAAATTTGTCCTCTGCATTTGACCCATCCCCTTGGGGAGCAGTGGGCAGCAGCGGCGCCGCGCCCGGGAATCATTTTGGTGATTTAACCCCCAACTCCAACCCTTGATGCTGAGTGCCAAGCAGGGAGGGAAACGGGTCCCATTTTTATAGTCTTTGGTATGACTCGGCTGGGATTTGAACTCCAACCTACTGATCTCAGGGCGGACACTCTAACCACTTAGAGGAAGTCTGATTAATAAAGAATTTTCTAGACCAGGGGTCACCAACCTTTTTGAAACCAAGAGCTACTTCTTGGGTAGTGATTAATGCGAAGGGCTACCAGTTTGATACACACTTACATAAATTGCCAGAAATAGCCAATTTGCCCAATTTACCTTTAACTCTGTTATTATTAATAATTAATGATATTTACACTTAATTGAACGGTTTAAAAGAGGAGAAAACACGAAACAAATGACAATTAAATTTTGAAACATAGTTTATCTTCAATTTCGACTCTTTAAAATTCAAAATTCTACCGAAAAAAAGAAGAGAAAAACTAGCTAATTTGAATCTTTTTGAAAAAATTAAAAAAAGAATTTATGGAACATCATTAGTAATTTTTCCTGATTAAGATTAATTTTAGAATTTTGATGACATGTTTTAAATAGGTTAAAATCCAATCTACACTTTGTTAGAATATATAACAAATTGGACCGAGCTATATTTCTAACAAAGACAAATCATTATTTCTTCTAGATTTTCCAGAACAAAAATTTTAAAACAAATTTAAAAGACTTTGAAATAAGATTTAAATTTGATTCTACAGATTTTCTAGATTTTCCAGAATAATTTTTTTGAATTTTAATCATAATAAGTTTGAAGAAATATTTCACAAATATTCTTTGTTGAAAAGACAGAAGATAAAATGAAGAATTAAATTAAAATGTATTTATTATTCTTTACAATAAAAAAAATAAATTACTTGAACATTGATTTAAATTGTCAGGAAAGAAGAGGAAGGAATTTAAAAGGTAAAAAGGTATATGTGTTTAAAAATCCTAAAATAATTTTTAAGGTTGTATTTTTTCTCTAAAATTGTCTTTCTGAAAGTTATAAGAAGCAAAGTAAAATAAATAATGAATTTATTTAAACAAGTGAAGACCAAGTCTTTAAAATATTTTCTTGGATTTTCAAATTCTCTTTGAGTTTTGTCTCTCTTAGAATTAAAAATGTCGAGCAAAGCGAGACCAGCTTGCTAGTAAATAAATACAATTTAAAAAATAGAGGCAGCTCACTGGTATGTGCTGCTATTTGAGCTATTTTTAGAACAGGCCAGCGGGCTACTCATCTGGTCCTTACGGGCTACCTGGTGCCCGCGGGCACCGCGTTGGTGACCCCTGTTCTAGACCATAGGGCGCACCGGATTATAAGGCACACTGCCGATGAGCGGGTCTATTCAGGTCTTTTTTCATACAAAAGGCGCACCGGATTATAAGGCGCATTAAAGGGTCATATTATCAATCAATCAATGTTTATTTATACAGTCCTAAATCACAAGTGTCTCAAAGGGCTGCACAAGCCACAACGACATCCTCGGCGGTACAATAAATACTCATGTTTTCAAATTGTGAAGTGAATTATATTTATATAGCGCTTTTCTCTAGGGACTCAAAGCGCTTTACATAGTGAAACCCAATATCTAAGTTACATTTAAACCAGTGTGGGTGGCACTGGGAGCAGGTGGGTAAAGTGTCTTGCCCAAGGACACAACGGCAGTGACTAGGATGGCGGAAGCGGCAATCGAACCTGGAACCCTCAAGTTGCTGGCACGGCCACTCTACCAACCGAGATGAATAATCGTGATTTCAATAGCAATCAAAATAATATTTTTGCCATAATCATCCAATAACCATTCCTTTTTGACAGTTTTGTTATGTGATTTATGTAACTCCTTTAGTTATACTAGTAGTGTTCCTCAAGGTTCCATTTTAGGGTCTCTCTTTTTCATCATTTGGGCTATTCAACCGGTGTCCCAGGAGTTCAGTTCGAAACACTTCTGCACTGCAAAAACTGAAATCTAAGTAAGATTAAATATCTCAAATAAGGGTGATATTTGCTTATTTTCTGTCTGATAAGATCATTCTTCTCACTAAGCAGATTTTATGTTAGAGTTTTTTACTTGTTTTAAGGGTTTTAGTCCTAAATGATCTCAGTAAGATATTACAGCTTGTAGTTTATGACCTATATTGAGTAAAACATGCTTGAAACTAGAATATCAACTGATGCAAAGCTGTGTCATTAACACTCACAAGTATAAAACTACTTTTTTAAAGTAATAATTTCTTACTTCAAGCATGGAAAAAAAAATCATGATGCCGAGCGCATGTCATTATGTCAAGATAATGGCACTAGCATTTACTTAATTTAAGAATATTTTTCAACATATTGAGCAAAAAGGGTTTGTTTTTTTCCACACTTTGCACTTGTTATTAGTGAGAATACCGTATTTTTCGGAGTATAAGTCGCACCGGCCGAAAATGCATAATAAAGAAGGAAAAAAACATATAAGTCGCATTTTTGGGGGAAATTTATTTGATAAAACCCAACACCAAGAATAGACATTTGAAAGGCAATTAAAAATAAATAAAGAATAGTGAACAACAGGCTGAATAAGTGTACGTTATATGAGGCATAAATAACCAACTGAGAACGTGCCTGGTATGTTAACGTAACATATTATGGTAAGAGTCATTCAAATAACTATAACATATAGAACATGCTATACGTTTACCAAACAATCTGTCACTCCTAATCGCTAAATCCCATGAAATCTTATACGTCTAGTCTCTTACGTGAATGAGCTAAATAATATTATTAGATTTTTTACAGTAATGTGTCAAAAAATTTCACACATAAGTCGCTCCTGAATATAAGTCGCACCCCTATGAAAAAAACTGCGACTTATATATTATAGAAAAATACGGTATACTTATTTTAAGGTATTTTTGGGTTCATTGAGGTTAGTTTTTTGGGGTTTTTTTCTTGTTTTTGAACACTGACTTTTTGCAGTGTGAAAAGCTCCCATTTTTGCAGCAGATTCTTAAAAACCCTAGAGCAGGGGTCACCAACCTTTTTGAAACCAAGAGCTACTTCTTGGGTACTGATTAATGCGAAGGGCTACCAGTTTGATACACACTTAAATAAATTGCCAGAAATAGCCAATTTGCTCAATTTACCTTTAACTCTGTTATTATTAATAATTAATGATATTTACACTTAATTGAACGGTTTAAAAGGGGAGAAAACACGAAAAAAATGACAATTAAATTTTGAAACATAGTTTATCTTCAATTTCGACTCTTTAAAATTCAAAATTCAACCGAAAAAAAGAAGACAAAAACTACCTAATTCGAATCTTTTCGAAAAAAATAAAAAAATAATTTATGGAACATCATTAGTAATTTTTCCTGATTAAGATTAATTTTAAAATGTTGATGACATGTTTTAATTAGGTTAAAATCCAATCTACACTTTGTTAGAATATATAACAAATTGGACCAAGCTATATTTCTAACAAAGACAAATCATTATTTCTTCTTGATTTTCCGGAACAAAAACAAAGACTTTGAAATAAGATTTAAATTTGATTCTACAGATTTTCTAGATTTGCCAGAATAATTTTTTTGAATTTGAATTATAATAAGTTTGAAGAAATATTTCACAAATATCCTTCGTCGAAAAAACAGAAGCTAAAATGAAGAATTAAATCAAAATTTATTTATTATTCTTTACAATAAAAAAAATAAATTTACTTGAAAATTGATTTAAATTGTCAGGAAAGAAGAGGAAGGAATTTATAAGGTAAAAAGGTATATGTGTTTAAAAATCCTAAAATCATTTTTAAGGTTGTATTTTTTCTCTAAAATTGTCTTTCTGAAAGTTATAAGAAGCAAAGTAAAAAAATTCAAACAAAGCGAGATCAGCTTGCTAGTAAATAAATAAAATTTAAAAAATAGAGGCAGCTCACTGATAAGTGCTGCTATTTGAGCTATTTTTAGAACAGGCCAGCGGGCTACTCATCTGATCCTTACGGGCTACCTGGTGCCCGCGGGCACCGCGTTGGTGACCCCTGCCCTAGAGGGCTGTCATAGAGATGATCTTTGACTAGCTTTTTTGCAGAAGGTCCCAATGACAGAAGAACGCTCCTGTAACGCTGACAGAATAAATAGACCTAAATCAAATGTCTACTAAGGAAGACGTTGGTTCTCCGGTAGATACGAAACAAGACTTTCCTTAGCTTTCTGGAAATGTGGCCCCAAAAAACAATTTAATTTACTAACCAAGACCACTCAAAGCATGGAGTGCATCCATTTGGAAGAAAAACTTTGGTTTGTGTTCCTGCCAAACTCAGCGAGTCGTACTTGTTTCCTCTGCGCGACCACTCAACACCTGAGAGACATCAAGCTTGTCTTCCTTTGGCTCGCCACGTGCGAACAGAGGCGCCAAGGAGCCGAGCGGAACAGGACGTCTCGCATCTCGCTGGAGGGGTCGTGGCCACACTTTTAGGTGCTCCCTCCTGCTAAACCTGGTGATGCAGACAGAATGTTGATCAGCTGCCACCGCCTCCAGTGGATTCGAAACACCAACTTTTTGCTTCTGAGCAAAGTCACAGCATCAGCAAGAAGACGCGGGTAGATTTGCACGGCTCGTCTTTTTTTTGCAGCTACGCATTTTGGTGGTTTTCATGTTTCTACCTCACTTGATCTGCTGGTGTCTTCTGTTTTCTTTGTTCTTCATGAGCTGCTCCAAACCTAGTAATAGGCACTACCTACAATGGAACACCTTGGTACCACAAATGAACCCAAACCACGTCTTCAACAAAGTCCTGCAATGCAAAAAGTTCAGTGTTCAAAAACAAGAAGAAAGTACAGGGCGGACCCTAAAAAAATACAAAAATGAGGGGTATTTTATTTGAACTAAGCAAAATTATCTGCCAATAGAACAAGAAAATTCGGCTTGTCAAGACTTTCCAAAACAAGTAAAAATTAGCTAACCTCAATGAACCCAAACATACCTTAAAATAAGTATATTCTCACTAATAACAAGTGCACTTTTCTTGGTAGAAAAAAAAGGACACCTTTTTGCTCAATATGTTGAAAAATATTCTTAAATTAAGTAAATGCTAGTGCCATTTTATTGACATAATGATATGTGCATCATGATTTTTTTTTTCATGCTTGAAGTAAGAAATTATTACTTAAAAAAAAAGTAGTTTTATACTTGTGAGTGTTGATGACACAGCTTTGCATCAGTTGATATTCTAGTTTCAAGCATGTTTTACTCAATATAGGTCATAACATCTCAGCTACAAGCTCCAATATCTTACTGAGATCATTTAGGACCAAAACCCTTAAAACAAGTAAAACGCTCTAACATAAAATCTGCTTAGTGAGAAGAATTATCTTATCAGACAGAAAATAAGCAAATATCACCCTTATTTCAGATATTTAATCTTACTTAGATTTTAGTTTTTGCAGTTTGGTTCTTTGATTTCAGTCCTCACTCAAGTAAAACTGTTGTGCTGTCAACCAACACATGAACAACCCAGGAAGTCACCCATTCATTTGGGGTTTAGTTTCTTGCTCGTTGCTATGGTGATCGCGCAGCACCTACACTATATTGCCAAAAGTATTTGGCCACCTGCCTTTTTACTCACATATGAACTTGAAGTGCCATCCCATGGAATTGTCCAAAATGTTTTGGTATCCTGGAGCATTCAAAGTTTCCTTTCACTGGAACTAAGGGGCCAAGCCCAACTCCTGAAAAACAACCCCACACCATAATTCCTCCTCCACCAAATGTCACACTCAGCACAATGCAGTCCGAAATGTAGCGTTCTCCTGGCAACTTCCAAACCCAGACTGGTCCATCAGATTGCCAGATGGAAAAGCATGACTCATCAGTCCAGAGAAGGCGTCTCCACTGCTCTAGAGCCCAGTGGCGACGTGCTTTACACCACTGCATCCCACGCTTTGCATTGGACTTGGTGATGTATGGCTTAGATGCAGCTGCTCGGCCATGGAAACCCATTCCATGAAGCTCTCTGCGTACTGTACGTGGGCTAATTGGAAGGTCACATGAAGTTTGGAGCTCTGTAGCAACTGACTGTGCAGAAAGTCTTTGCACTATGTGCTTCAGCATCCGCTGACCCCTCTCTGTCAGTTTACGAGGCCTACCACTCGGTGGCTGAGTTGCTGTTGTTCCCAAACTATTCACTTTTCTTATAATAAAGTTGACTTTGGAATATTTAGGAGCGAGGAAATTTCACGACTGGATTTGTTGCACACGTGGCATCCTATGACAGTTCCACGCTGGAAATCACTGAGAGTGGCCCATTCTTACACAAATGTTTGTAGAAACAGTCTCCATGGCTAAGTGCTTGATTTTATACACCGTGCCAAGTGATTAGGACACCTGATTCTCATCATTTGGATGGGTGGCCAAATACTTTTGGCAATATAGTGGTCTATAGTGTTCCAACCAATATTACCATCTGTCCTAATTTTAAAGTTAAAGTGCCAACGATTGTCACACACACACTAGGTGTGGTGAGATGTGTCCTCTGCATTTGACCCATCCCCATGTTCACCCCCTGGGAGGTGAGGGGAGCAGTGAGCAACAGCGTGCGCCACGCTCGGGAATCATTTGGTGATTTAACCCCCAATTCCAACCCTTGATGCTGAGTGCCAAGCAGGGAGGCAATGGGTCCCGTTCTTTGTAGTCTTTGGTATGACTCGGCCGGGGTCTGAACTCACGACTTCCCAGTCTCAGGGCGGACACTCTAACCACAAGGCCACTGAGCTGGTGAAAATAAGAGGCACCTGAATCATCTCCCCGTCAGGGAATCAAATTCTGGTCTCCCGCATGACAGGCGGAGATTCTGTCCACTATTCTAAAGAGGACTATTGCACTTGCATATTATGTGCAGTGGTCAGTGTTTGATCTCAGGACCAGTAGCAGGAGCCCTGGAGCTAATATTTGATAAGACCTCTTCCTGTGTTGCTTTAAAGAACAACAATGTTCTTTTATTATCTGGAATTGATTCTTTCCAGTACACAAGAGCGTGAGATTGCTTCTATTAAGGTCCACTGCCAGCTGTTCCAACATGGCAGCACCACCTCCATCTTCCACGACCTGATTCTGGATCCAAGCCAAGAGCTACACAGCAGCGAAGCTGTGCCCACAGGGAATCCTTTATGGATGTGGGAGTGGATTCCTCAGCTGTTTTAAAGGGTCGGGGCAGCGGTGGTGTGTCTTCCAAAAGACAGCAAACAGGTGATGTATTTTTTCATCCCCACACAGCGGTATGTGGTGTGTCTCATATCCTCCTGTTGATTTTGTCCACAGTTCTTAGGGGCCAATAAGACCAAAATAGGTACAAACTGTAGATATAAGTGAAAAATTAAAGGCCTACTGAAATGAAATTTTTTTATTCAAACGGGGATAGCAGATCCATTCTATGTGTCATACTTGATCATTTCGCGATATTGCCATATTTTTGCTGAAAGGATTTAGTAGAGAACAACGACGATAAAGTTCGCAACTTTTGGTCTCGGATAAAAAAAAGCCTTGCCCCTACCGGAAGTAGCGTGACGTAGTCAGTTGTTCACCTCCTCATATTTTCCTATTGTTTTCAACACAGCTAGAGCGATTCGGACTGAGAAAGCGACGATTACCCCATTAATTTGAGCGAGGATGAAAGATTTGTGGATGAGGAACGTTAGAGTGACGGACTAGAATGCAGTGAAAGACATCTTTTTTCGCTCTGACCGTAACTTAGGTACAAGCTGGCTCATTGGATTCCACACACTCTCCTTTTCTATTGTGGATCACGGATTTGTATTTTAAACCACCTCGGATACTATATCCTCTTGAAAATGAGAGTCGAGAACGCGAAATGGACATTCACAGCGACTTTTATCTCCACGACATTACATCGGCAAAGCTCTTTAGCTACTGAGCTAACGTGATAACATCTGGCTCAAATGCAGATAGAAACAAAATAAATAAATCCCTGACTGGAAGGATAGACAGAAGATCAACAATACTATTAAACCATGGACATGTAACTACACGGTTAATAATTCTCAGCCTGGCAAAGCTTAACAATGCTGTTGCTAACGACGCTGAAGCTAACTTAGCAACCGGACCTCACAGAGCTATGATAAAAACATTAGCGCTCCACCTACGCCAGCCAGCCCTCATCTGCTCATCAACACCCGTGCTCACCTGCGTTCCAGCGATCGACGGCGCGACGAAGGACTTCACCCGATCACAGATGCGGTTGGCGGCTAGCATCGGTTGGTGGCTAGCATTGGCTAGCGCGTCTGCTATCCAAGTAAGTCCTCTTGTTGTGTTGCTACAGCCAGTTGCTAATACACCGATCCCACCTACAACTTTCTTCTTTGCAATCTCCATTGTTCATTAAACAAATTGCAAAAGATTCACCAACACAGATGTCCAGAATACTGTGGAATTATGAAATGAAAACAGAGCTTTTTGTATTGGCCTCAATGGGGGAGCCATACCTCTGTTCTACTGGCTACGTCACACGCATATGTCATATCCAAAGGAGTTTTTCAACCGGAAGTTTAGCGGGAAATTTAAAATTGCACTTTATAAGTTAACCCGGCCGTATTGGCATGTGTTGCAATGTTAAGATTTCATCATTGATATATAAACTCAGACTGTGTGGTCGGTAGTAGTGGGTTTCAGTAGGCCTTTAATATATAGGTCATTTAAAAGTCATTGAGACTGCATGTCTTGTACTATGTACTGACAAGGATATTTGATTCCTCCCTGGTACAAGCCCAAGTCCCGCCTTGTCTTAAGGCAGCCACTGTCATCCCAGTCCCCAAGAGGACAGCCATATAAGACTTAAAATAACGACAAACCAGTGGCACTGACGTCTGTGGTTACGAAGTGTTTTGAAAGGCTTGTTCTCCAATATATCAAAGCCTGCTTGCCCCAGAACTTTGATCCACACCAGTTTGCTATAGGCCAAACCCGATCCACAGAGGACGGCATTGCCACTGCTCTCCACTCAGTTGTGGAACATCTGGAAGTCCCGGATACCTATGTCAGTATGCTGTTTGTCAACTGCAGCTTGGCATTCAATACCATCATCCCTGACATACCCCCTTCATCTGTTCCTAGATAAAAAAAAACTTTCTGGCCAACCGACCTCAGGTTGTCAAAGTGAGTCTCTCAGCACCGGCTCCCCTAAGAGCTGCGTGTTGAGCCCCCTCGTGTACGCCCTATATACGTAATGACTATGTCCCCTTTTATCCCTCGAACACCATTACCAAGAGAGGAAATACAGGTGCTGGCAGGGCGGTGAACCAAGAAAACCTGAGGCTTAACACCACAAAAACCAAGGAGATGGTTGTTGATTTAAGGAGAAAGAAAGAGGAACATGCTCCGTAAAATAAGTACAGGTGCTGCTCACTAAATTAGAATATGACTGTGGAAGTCGCGTGCTCGCGGTCCCACTGATACATACGCCAGGTGTGCCGAGTTGACAATGTTTAATAGTTTTTTTCCACTGCTCATCAGACAAACGTTCGTTCTCGACTTTTCAGTCTCTCCCATACTCCTCCTCCTCCTGCACTCGGTCGCTCACTGTTAAAGACAACAGATTAACACGTACCACCTGTGAAATCTAATCACCTGCCAGCTGAAAATCCGATGGTGCTCGTCCTCGTATATTATACACACACACACAGATTGATATAGTTCAAGTGTTTATTTTAATTTTGATGATTATAACATGTGTCTCGCCGTCAGCACATGCCCCGCCCCTATCCGATGGTGCTCGTCCTCAGCACCATAGACAGCGGCGGTGACCTTTGCTCCTGCAAGCGCGCTGGCCACATCTCCCTCCAAAATGACCAAAAAGTTGATTTATTTCAACAATTTAATTCAAAAGTTGAAACTTGCATATTATATACACACACAGATTGATATAGTTCCAGTGTTTATTTATTTAAATTTTGATGATTATGACTTAAAACTGGTGAAAATACAAAAATCACTATCTCAGAAAGTTAGAATATTAGCAAGTCATGCCCAATAAAATACAATTTTTAAAATGTTGGCCAACTGAAAAGTACAAACATGAGAAGTATGAACATGTACAGCACTCAATACTTTGTCAGGGCTCCTTTTGCCTGAATTACTGCAGCAATACGGCTTGGCGTGGAGTCGATCAGTCTGTGGCACACCTCAGGTGTTATGAAAGCCCGGGTTGCTCTGCTAGTGGCCTTCAGCTCTTCTGCATTGTTGGGTCTGGCATATTGCATTTTCCTCTTGACAATACTTCATAGATTTTGTATAAGGTTGAGGTCAGACTAATTTTCAGGACAAGGATACCACGGTCCTTAAACCAGGTACTGATAGTTCTGGCAGTGTGTGCAGGTGCCAAGTCCTGTTGGAAAATGAAATCTCCATTCCCATACGGTTGGTCAGCAGCGGGACGGCTGTTTTGACCGTGAACCTCAGAAAACAGTGGACCAAACCCATCAGAAAACATGGCACCCCAAACTTTACAGCAAAGTTGACTTTGGAATTTTACATGAATCGATACCCGGTACGACCTACGTACTACGGTCGGTACCTACACTACCGTTCAAAAGTTTGGGGTCACCCAAACAATTTTGTGAAATAGCCTTCATTTCTAAGAACAAGAATAGACTGTCGAGTTTCAGATGAAAGTTATCTTTTTCTGGCCATTTTGAGCATTTAATTGACCTCCCAAATGTGATGCTCCAGAAACTCAATCTGCTCAAAGGAAGGTCAGTTTTGTAGCTTCTGTAACGAGCTAAACCGTTTTCAGATGTGTGAACATGATTGCACAAGGGTTTTCTAATCATCAATTAGCCTTCTAAGCCAACGAACAAACACATTGTACCATTAGAACACTGGAGTGATAGTTGCTGGAAATGGGCCTCTATACAGCTATGTAGATATTGCACCAAAAACCAGACATTTGCAGCTAGAATAGTCATTTACCACATTAGCAATGTATAGAGTGTATTTCTTTAAAGTTAAGACTAGTTTAAAGTTATCTTCATTGAAAAGTACAGTGCTTTTCCTTCAAAAATAAGGACATTTCAATGTGACCCCAAACTTTTCAACGGTAGTGTATAAAAATAGAGAATTCCGTACCCATCCCTAGTAAATATGGTTGACTCTTTTGAAGATAGTGGTTGTCATGTTTATTGTCGTGTCTTTAAGTAAAAGTGCTGAGCTGTGTGTGTGTAAAGTCGTTTATTAATGGGATATTTGGATGTTTTTTCAGGAATTGTCATCCTCTTACAAAAAAACAGATGTGATAAGGATTATGCCTCTAATGGTTAGTTTTTTAAACATGTTGGAATTAGACGTCCTGCTTTGACATCACTAAATGTTGCCAATCCCACATGAATTCATCCAAGGTTAGATTGTTCATTGATAATCCATGGTGGTATACTGTATATGATAACTCAACTTGTCTTTATCTTCGAAATGGTTCTTCTTCCTACATTGGGATTAGTTGGAGTGAACGTGATAGGGTTGTTTGCATCCTTGCTTACAGAATGTTCTTTGTCATGTGAGTCATGAACATCATGTGCGTCCTGTATTTGACATGTGTGATGATGCTGATGGCCTGTAGGAGCCGGACCGACTGACTGAGCGTGCGTTTGCACATTAGCTGTTATTTTATTGTAAAATTTTCTTCCTTTTTTTTTTTTTTTTTACACTAAATTACCAAAATACCACTGCTATTTTTATGATAAAATTCATGCAACTCGGCTGCCAGTTTTTTGTACTGTAAAATCATCGGTCGTTTTATACAGTGCCTTATTTTAAATGGAAAAAACTACCATGCTTATCTTTACTGTAAAAAATGGCAGCTAAGTCACCAGAGTTACAAATGTACGGTCGTTTTACAGTGCATTACTGTAAATGGAAAAACAGTAACATTTTTATTTTTACAGTAAAACTCTGGGGACTGAGAAAATCTGACATTTTTTTATTTATTTTTTTACAGTGTACACATACAAATTTTGAATTCATATTTATTTATATGTTGTGCTCATTTCCGTTTAGGTTTTTACTTTTAAAGTGCTCTTTTTACAGTAAAGTTGATTTGCATCGCGGTTATTTGTATCCTCTGTAGTTTTTATTGTGCGTAAATTTTAAGTAATATTTTAGATGATTTTATCCACTGTAGTTTTTATTGTATGTACATTTTAAGTAATATTTTAGATTATTTCCCACATTTGGAATTAATATTGGTGAAATTGTGACTTATTCAGATCCAAATTTTATCTTATGAACAGCTACCAGTGTTTATTTCCTTGAATATTAAGGAATAACATACGGAGCCCCTAAAGCAGGGGTGTCCAAACTTTTTCCACTGAGGGCCGCACACTGAAAAATCAAAGCAAGCGGGGGCCATTTTGATATTTTTTTATTTTAAAAACCAATACAATATATGTATAAAAAATATACATTTAGGCCTCCACTCAGGCTTGACCCCAGGGACCCCAAAGGGTTTTGTTAAAAAAAACATAAAAAATGTGTCATTATTCAGTATTTTTATTTGTATTATTATTCAAGTTTTAAATCCATAGATCAACATTAGGTCTGTCTGTCAATATAACGTTTTTAAAGATTTAAGTCGTATGCTCTTTTTGTCAAAGAAAACCCTGTTTTTTTATGGAAAAAACACAAAATATGCAATATTTTCACCCAATAACATTTTTAAGTGGAATATTTGAGATTATATAATAATTGGAGCCTTAAAAAGGTCAATAACTCATAACACCATTGATTTTAATTCATTATTATTTTTTGAGCGATGACACTTAAAAACAAATCACACAAAAATTATTGGGGAACCAAAAGGGTTCTACTCATTAAAGTGTTAAAAAATAAATTATACATTTTTTTTACTGTTTACTTTTAACGCAATAATCTCGAGATCAACTTCAGATCTATCCGTCAATTATAAATTGTATTTTTGTTTATGTTTTTTGTTTGTTCGTTTTAGGCCCTTCTTTAAAAAAAAAAAAAGACAGCTAAATTTTTTATATGGCAAACACAAAATATGCAACATTTTCCCCAAAAAATATCTCAAAGTGAAATATTTAATGTGACGTAATTGGAGCCTTTGATAGGTCAATAATTCATAATAACATTGATTTTCATTCATTATTTTTTTTTAAAGAAAGAAACAGCCTGCATGGCAGCTTTGTGTTATTAGAGTAAACATTGCAACATTTTCTTGTTACATTTCACCTGTTTGGTCTTTCATACCACTTTTTATGTTTTTAATTTTTTTAATCGTATTTTAAAATGGGGCCGTGGGGCCGTTAAAAAATGACCTGCGGGCCGCAAATGGCCCCCCGGCCTTATTTGGACATCCTTTCCCTAAAGGGACATGGATGTTTTGCGAGATCTCGCAAAAGTTTTTTTTCCTATGTCAGTGAACCGGAAGTAAAACAGACACAGCGATGGAGGAGCGGGAGCATGCGGGAGCCTACCCATCATCTGTGCTCTGTTGTGGGACCATAATACGATTTGATGTCTTTATATGTTAGGCCAATACTAAAATAGAAATCAATAAACTTCTCCCACGGATGATGGGTAGGTTCCTCCATCGCTTTGTCCGTTTTACTTCCGGTTCACCATCGCTGTGTTTGTTTTACTTCCGGTTCACTGACATAGGAAAAAAACCTTTTGCGAGATCTCGCAAAAAGTACTGCGAGATCTCGCAAACCCTTTTTTTCCATCCATGTCCCTTTAGGGCAGAGGTGGGCAATTAATTTTTACCGGGGGCCGCATGAGCAACCCGAGCACTGCTGGAGGGCCACATCGACAATATTTTAATTAAATTTTGCTCAATATTATTTTTGATATATACCGTAAGATAAATAATAATAATAATAATAATTAATAATAATACTTTCATTTAACGTAACTTAACTTTATACCAAATGCACTGCTTTGGAAATCATTTGTACCCCTTTCAGAGATCACATTTAGTTCCCCTTAAACATCCTCATGTTGCACAATGAAATGTAAGCATAGGATGAAGTGTGCTTTCCTGTAACTTTCTCTAGTAACCGCATTCCATGATTAATATAAATAAATTAACATTAATAATAAATGACAGTAAAAAAAGCACACATATGACTGAGGAGTCATAGTGTAACTTTGTGTGGTGTTTGAGTTGTCCGACTTTTTGTGTGGCCATAAACGCACCAGTGGTTTAGTGCTATGTGTGTTGGTGACAGATGACAAGTTGGTTTTGGCCTGGTTTGTACGGCAGAAAATGACTAGTTTTTCGAGATAGAAGTGTTTTACTCATGTTTTTGGTGTGGTTATGGCCGAATATAAACAGTTTTGCTCAATAAAGTGATCGATATAATTCCTGGCCTCGAAGCATCTCGATTGACGTTACAATAATTGAACGGTGTTCAATTGAACGGTGTTGACGAACACCGTTAGGGCCGCTTGTTGTCGCAAAATTACACAGAATAAATCTGTTTATTTTGTTTAGAATTCAGATGGGATTTGATTCGGTGCGCGGCATATATTTGCTGTGCGCAGAGGACGCTTGAGCAGTGCGCAATTGCGCAGGCGCGCACCTTAGAGGGAACGTTGCTTGGCAGTCCATGTCTTGTTGAAAACACGCCATTCGTCATCAACTCAACTTTTCTCTTTTTAGCGTCTCGGGTGTAAACCGTGCATGACTTGTCGCTGTGCACCTTCACTCACAGGTTACACACGGACATACGCCCATAAATAACACTTTTCAAAATAGAAGCAGCACAGTTGTATTGCGTGCACGACATAGATGTTTTTTCAACTTTATTTTGTCATTTGTGATTGCAGCTGTTCACATTCACTCACAATCACGCACGCGCATACGTCCACACGGAAGTAATACAAATAACGCTTTTCAAAACAAAAGCAGCACCATTGTGTTGCACACTCGACATAGATACTTTTTAAAATGTATTTTGTAATTTATGATTGGCCTCACGCGGGCCGGACAGGGACGCACAAAGGGCCGGATGTGGCCCGCGGGCCGCAGAATGCCCAGGTCTGCTTTAGGGGCTCCGTCATAACTTGTAAAAGACCTCAACGGCGGAGTGGGCGGATGATGGTTGCATAGAAGCTCCACAACGGTCACAAAGGCGGAAGAAGGCTGCAGCAAAGATGGGTCTCCATGCCATTGGACCCTGGCCTTGTCTTTGCCAAGGACAGTGTGGTGGCTGTCTGTGCACCAGTCTCCCCACTTTAAAAGATTCCACGCACAGGCGTTCTCCTGAAGACAATCCCATCAACAGGAGGACAATCATACTCGTTTCGAGTGATCACAGACGAATTTCAAGAAAAACAAATATAACAAGAAGGCAACAAGTCTTTTAAAATTGCTTTTTGACTGGAATGGCACTTTTTTTCTCAAGATCCGGCTCCCTGAAGAGCCTCGAAGTCACACTCATTGCTGGACAGAACCTACAAACACTTTGTTTGTAGACACGTGAGACTGTCCTTGACAAACTGTGCAACTACATTTGACAATGTTCCTGTCAATCATTCAAACCCTGCTTTCTTTGGCTTGTCCTTTTGGTGGATGAAAAGCATCCAGACACCAAGCCTAAGACATATTTCTGAACACATCTGGTCTAAAAGTTCAACCCATTTTCTTCTAAATCCATCTTTCTTCTGTTTTACTGAAATCTTCGTGGAGGAAATGGTTTAGTTTTGATTTGTGGTAAGAATGTGTTGACGTTCTCGTGCTTCCGAGCGAAACTACTGCAAAAGTGGATGTACAATAAAATAGTGTAGCATCAGCTGAAAACAACGATCTCGAGGTTGAGTGATGGCTTGTGCAGCTGGGGGTGAAGTCTTGTGTTTCAAAACACAGTTAGCTGTGCTGGCCCCACAAATAAGCGAGATGCCATTAACATCAATGTGGAATCCACTTACGGTGTTTAATATTCATCAACGTGCCGACATTCCTAATAGAGCTCTAGCAGAGCTGCAGATGGACAAAATCGGACAGTATGTCGCACACCAGGACGGCGCTAATGGTAGCGGCGTCTGGCACGCTTTATCTACAGATTTGATCCGTCACAGTGGGAGACTGTAAAGGAATTTTGTGGGCTTAGTCTGGCCCTAAAATGACATTGACCCATATTTGGTGTCATGTTTCAAATCCATAGTGCTGTCTTTTTATGACACTCTAAATGTATTTTAATCTCATATTTTTTTAAAACAGTACTTCACATGAGTACTCTTTCCTGCCATTCATTAACATACAGTATACACACCATGTCACACATGTTTGTCCATTCACATACACCCATAATAACATGTTCACTCATTCGCATGTTCATATCCATTTGTGCATTCAGAGAGACAATTTAAATACATGTATGTCCAATCGCATACACACGCAATGTAAACACTGGTATGTCTATTCATATACACACAGAATGTCAACCTGTCCACCCATTCACATGGCCCTCTTTGTGTGTCCATGCAAGGTAAATACATGCATTATCAATCACATACACACCTAAACACCCGTTTGTCAATTCACATACACCCGTAATATCAACCTGTCCACCCACTCACATGGTCCTATTTGTGTGTCCATGCAGTTTAAATACATGCATTATAAATCACATACACACCTAAACACCCGTTTGTCAATTCACATACACCCATCATATCAACCTGTCCACCTATTTACATGGTCATACCCGTTTCTGCATTCAAATACCCACCCAATGTAAATACTGGTACGGCCATTCATATACACACAGAATATCAACCTGTCCACCCATTCACATGGCCCTCTTTGTGTGTCCATGCAGGGTAAATACATGCATTATAAATCACATACACACCTAAACACCCGTTTGTCAATTCACATACACCCATAATATCAACCTGTCCACCCACTCACATGGTCCTATTTGTGTGTCCATGCAGGGTAAATACATGCATTATCAATCACATACACACCTAAACACCCGTTTGTCAATTCACATACACCCATCATATCAACCTGTCCACCTATTTACATGGTCATATCCGTTTCTGCATTCAGATACCCACCCAATGTAAATACTGGTATGTCCATTCATATACACACAGAATATCAACCTGTCCACCCATTCACATGGTCCTATTTGTGTGTCCATGCAGGGTAAATACATGCATTATAAATCACATACACACCTAAACACCCGTTTGTCAATTCACATACACCCACAATATCGACCTGGTCACATCCGTTTCTGCATTCAGATACCCACCCAATGTAAATACTGGTATGTCCATTCATATACACACAGAATATCAACCTGTCCACCCATTCACATGGTCCTATTTTTGTGTCCATGCAAGGTAAATACATGCATTATCAATCACATGCACACCTAAACACCCGTTTGTCAATTCGCATACACCCATGATATCAACCTGTCCACCTATTCACATGGTCACATCCGTTTCTGCATTCAGATACCCACCCAATGTAAATACTGTATGTGTAAGTCCAATCACAGATACTCACACACACAATGTAAACACCTGTTTTTCCGTTTACAAACACAGCTTGTATATAACTAGTTGTCCGTTCACATACATTCATAATATCAACCTGTCCACCTATTCACATGGTCACATCCGTTTCTGCATTCAAATACTCGCACAATTTAAATACCTGTGAGTCCAATCATATATACTCACGCACACAATTTAAATACCTGTTTTTCCATTCACAAGTACAGATTGTATATAACTAGTTGTCCATTCACATACATTCATAATATCAACCTGTCCACCCATTCACATGGTCACATCTGTTCGTCCATTCAGATACACACACAATGTAAACACCTGTTTGTCAATTCACATACACCCATAATATCAAGCTGTTTGTCCATTCAGGTACACAGACAATGTAAATGCCTGTATGTCCATTCACATACACACATAATATCAACCTGTCCACCTATTCACATGGTCACATCTGTTTCTGTATTCAGATACCCTGCATAATGTAAATACCTGTAAGTCCAATCACATATACTCACACAAACACAATGTAAACACCTGTTTTTCCATTCACAAGCACAGATTGTATGTAGCTAGTTGTCTATTCACATACAGTACATTCGTAATATCAACCTGTCCACCCATTCACATGGTCACATCTGTTTGTCCATTCAGATACACACACAATGTAAACACCTGTTTGTCAATTAACATACACCCATAATATCACGCTGTTTGTCCATTCAGGTACACAGAAAATGTAAATGCCTGTATGTCCATTCACATACACACATAATATCAACCTGGTCACATCCGTTTTTGCATTTAGATACCCAGACAATGTAAATACCTGTATGTCTAATCACATACACACACAATGTAAACACCAGTTTGTCCATTCACAAACATAGATTGTAAATACCTAGTTGTCCATGTACATACACCCATAATATCGACCTGTTCACATGGTAACATCTGTTTGTCCATGCAGATACACACACACACAATGGAAACACCTGTTTGTCAATTCACATGCAACCATAATATCAACCTGTCCACCTCTTCACATGGTCACTTTCGTTTGTCAATTCAAATACATGCACAGTGTGAATACCTGTATTGCCAATCAGATACACATCATTTAGACACTGGTTTGTCCATTCACATGCATACATTGTAATGAACTATTTGTCCATACACCAGGTAATCACTTGTCCATTCACATAACGATAAACTTCCGTATGTCCATTTGCATACACACATCATGTAAACACCTGTCTGTCCAATCACATACACATATTGTAAACATCCGCCTTTCCCAGTGGCGGGCCGTGCGTTTCCCACCTAGGCCTTCAGTGATGTCCTACTTCAATGATTACCTCTCAAAATACCATCATTGATGTCACCACATGACCATTGCTGGAGAAATACTATGCAGAAACACATGTACGCACTACGTATTGAAACACCTCAACAGTGTACAAAACGGGTTATTTTCTGGCGCATTTAAAAATCAATAAACCCGCATCAGCAATTAAAAGATATCTTAAGTGGTACTGTCAAAATTTTAAATTGCAAAAAACATATTAAACGTGAAAAAAATAAAGAAATAACATATTTGAACTCCCAACTTGTAGAACCCATTCGACGCCGTACAACCCCTCGTAGTCGGTTGATTCGAGTGAAAATGGTGAGCATTTCCCCATTTCATCGCCGACATTGTCTCACAAGATGTCGTTTATCTTTATATATCGTTCTTGAAAATGGCCTTGCAAGTATATATCTGCCACCTGGTCAACGTTTTGTCTCCACTACCTGCTTCCTGCTAAATTGCAACTTGTGAATGGATACTCACTTTGGAATGACAAGTGAGTATCCAATCACAGTCTCGTTAACATCAGGCTACTTAGATAAGCTACTGTCAACAACTTGTGATCTGATTGGCTATCACAATTATCTATCACCTGTATGTCCCCGTTCACTTACACACTTACACAGACGCCTGCATTGTTGATTCTTAAGGCCCCGGGCAGATTTGGTACAGCATGGCAACATAAGCTAGCTGAATTCTGATTGGATACAAACTCTAACCTAAAAACAACAGCGCTGGAAGGAGCATAATATGACATGAAGAGAATATGAATACTTTTAGATATTTAGGGAAAATAAATAGAGATGTCCGATAATATTGGCCTGCCGATATTATCGGCCGATAAATGCTTTAAAATGTAATATCGGAAATTATCGGTATCGTTTTTTTTATTATCTGTATCGGTTTTTTGTTGTTGTTTTTTTTGTTTGTTTTTTATTAAATCAACATAAATAACACAAGATACACTTACAATTAGTACACCAACCCAAAAAACCTCCCTCCCCCATTTACACTCATTCACACAAAAGGGTTGTTTCTTTCTGTTATTAATATTCTGGTTCCTACATTATATATCAATATATATCAATACAGTCTGCAAGGGATACAGTCCGTAAGCACACATGATTGGTCCACTAATAGTACTAACCTTTAACAGTTAATTTGACTCATTTTCATTAATTACTAGTTTCTATGTAACTGTTTATATATTGTTTTACCTTCTTTTTTATTTATTTTATTTTATTATTTAAAAAAAAAAGAAAAAAAAAAAAAGGACCTGATCTTCACCATACCTGGTTGTCCAAATTAGGCATAATAATGTGTTAATTCCATGACTGTATATATCGGTATCGGTTGATATCGGTATCGGTAATTAAGAGTTGGACAATATCGGATATTGGCAAAAAGCCATTATTGGACATCCCTAAAAATAAATAAATAAATACTTTTATCTTTAATTATTATCATAATTTCTGGTTATGTTAGGCCAGCAGAGAAGGCCTTGCTGGCCCTGACGGCCCACCACTGGCCTTTCAGAATCAGAATAGTTTTTATTGCCATTGTTTGAGAACGGGTTCACAAACTAGGAATTTTTCTTGGTGCAATCGTGCAACATAAAACACATATTTGGTAATAAAAAGAGCTGTAACTGAGCTATCAGATAGACTAAGAAGGAATTCAAGGAGCTACTGTTAGGAGTTATTGTTCATTTGCCTGATGGCCGAGGGGAAAAAGCTGTTCAGGTGGCGGGAGGTGTGGGTCTGGATGGAGCGTAGTCTCCTGCCTGAGGGGAGAGGGGAGAATAGTTTGTGTCCAGGGTGAGAAGAGTCAGCTCCATTCACATAACAATGTCTGTCTTTCGATTTGCATACACATGATGTAAACATGTCCACTAGTTGGGCCTATCTTCTTGCGTGCAAACATCCCTGTAATGGGATTATTTAGGATACAGCGTGTTCCTTTCATGAAGTTTTATGACGTGACAACACGTGAACGCAGGTCTAGTCTGGTCCTGATAAAAAAAACACACACCATAGTAAGTCTGATGGATTTAGTGTGTTTGATGAGGATGACAGTTTGGAGAGTAGGTCAGTGTGTGCGTGCGCACTCGTGCACAGACACGAGGTGAAAGTGTGGGCAGAAATAAGTGTGTTTCTGGAATATTCTCCTTACTACAGACCCACAAAGTGTGCTGCTGGTTCTTGTCCGTGTGCATCTTGTTAAATCTTCGACTTTTCTCCATTAGTCGCTGCTGTGTTGTGGTGGTTGTTGTGGTAGCAGCATGCATGTTCTTCTTCTTCGGAGGTCTTTCTAAAGGTTCCTGACAGTAAAGGTCTGGTTTTTTTTAACCATCTGATGGCCTCATCAGGGACATGAAAGATGTTCTCGTCAGAAGTCGATCTTTCCTTCTTCTGTCTGCTGCAGCTTGTTAGCAGACGACAGGCTCTCATCTTTTGGATCGTGTTCCGAACGCGCCACCTTCTTAATCACTTTGGTGCCGTGATGTTAAAGAGAGCCCGCCCGCTATGCTTTAAGAGCGAGTTCATGAAAGCGAGCAAATGTTCTCTCTTGTGAGCGTGGCCTCTGGGGAATGATCAGCGACAGCAAGGCTTCACAGAACATGCGGCGCTTTTATGAGGCGTTTTTGTGCTTTGACAGTGCACGTCAACGTCAACAATGCATCCAGACCTGTTTCATTGTCCCGCTGTGGAGAAGTAATGGCCGTCTGGAGGCCAGAGAAGCCATTTGGGTCACGTGATTATCGAAGATGGTGGTCGTGAGCTTTTATGTTAGATTGTGCACAACAGCTATTCAAAGTTCATCAAGCATGAAGTCGGTTTTTGCTACGTGACTCGCTATCAGCATCAGTTAGCATGGCATCATCACATCACATCAAGCTTTATTTATAAAGCGCTTTTCATACATAGAAGAAATGCAACGCAAAGTGCTTTACAAAGTTAAAAACAATACCCAGGTGACCCATATCCCCCATTATCACATACGTACGCACGGGCACAGATACCAAACACATACACACACACACATATGCAACAATATGGACCGATGATTGCATGGCTGAGTACAGAGGAGACATGTGAGTAAACACTATCACAGGAGCCATCTGCACCAGGAGGTCATCAGACCATGGCCACCAGGACGCTGACACAAAAGCGCCCCCACAAGCACGGCCGATAACCCCTGAGGCAGGTGGCTCATCTGGGGGGAACGTTGGAAAATGTAAATAATAAAACATGTAAAATAGTAAGAACCGTGAGTAGAGCTGAAGAATAAAATACAAGTAAAAAATATGAAGATTAATAGAAAAAAAATAAATAATAAATATATGTACAGTAAATAAATATAACTACCGTATTTTTCGGACTATAAGTCGCAGTTTTTTTCATAGTTTGGCCGGGGGTGCGACTTATGTGTGAAATTATTAACACATTACCGTAAAATATCAAATAATATTATTTAGCTAATTCACGTAAGAGACTAGACGTATAAGATTTCATGGGATTTAGCGATTAGGAGTGACAGATTGTTTGGTAAACGTATAGCATGTTCTATATGTTATAGTTATTTGAATGACTCTTACCATAATATGTTACGTTAACATACCAGGCATGTTCTCAGTTGGTTATTTATGCGTCATATAACGTACACTTATTCAGCCTGTTGTTCACTATTCTTTATTTATTTTAAATTGCCTTTCAAATGTCTATTCTTGATGTTGTGTTTTATCAAATAAATTTCCCCAAAAAATGCGACTTATACTCCAGTGCGACTTATATATGTTTTTTTCCTTCTTTATTATGCATTTTCGGCCGGTGCGATTTATACGCCGTAGCGATTTATACTCCGGAGCGATTTATACTCCGGAGCGACTTATACTCCGAAAAATACGGTAAATCAAATCTTGCATAACTACCGTATTTTTCGGATTATAAGTCACTCCGGCCGAAAATGCATATTAAAAAAGGAAAAAAACATACGTAAGTCGCACTGGAGTATAAGTCTCATTTTTTGGGGAAATTTTTCGCCAGTCCCTTACAAGTTTCTCGCTTACTCCAAACTTTCTTTCTGCTGCTCGATTGCCGTTTTCTGCTGCATATTTCACTACTTCCAGCTTGTAACCTGCAGTATATGATTTTCTTTTCGGTGCCATTTTCGTTCAGCCCTTCTCAGTTTTTAAAAGGTACCGCCAATGTTGAAATGATCAATTTTCATAGGTACGGAAGTAGTAGCAGGTAGCATCTTTTTTTTTCACAATGCACTTCTGCCATGACCCGCCCCCGCCGAATTTTTATTGGTTGACGTGTGTGTGTGACGATTGCTGATATACGTCTAGTCTCTTACGGGAATGAGATAAATAATATTATTTGATATTTTACGGTAATTTTTTAACAATTTCACACATAAGTCACTCTAGAGTATAAGTCTCACCCCAGGCCAAACTGTGAAAAAAACTGTGACTTAGAATCCGAAAAATACGGTAATATCAATCAATCAAAGTTTACTTATACAGTATAGCCCTAAATCACGAGTGTCTCAAAGGGCTGCACAAGCCACAACAACATTCTCTGCTCAGATCCCACATCAGGGCAAGAAAAAACTCAACCCAATGGGATGACAATGAGAAACCTTGGAGGGGACAGCAGATGTGGGGACCCCCCCTGGGCGACCAATGCAATGGACGTCGAGTCGATCTAGCATAATATTGTGAAAGTCCAGTCCATAGTGGATCTAACATAATAGTGAGAGTCCAGTCCATAGTGGATCTAACATAATAGTGAGAGTCCAGTCCATAGTGGATCTAACATAATAGTGAGAGTCCAGTCCATAGTGGATCTAACATAATAGTGAGAGTCCAGTCCATAGTGGATCTAACATAATAGTGAGAGTCCAGTCCATAGTGGATCTAACATAATAGTGAGAGTCCAGTCCATAGTGGATCTAACATAATAGTGAGAGTCCAGTCCATAGTGGATCTAACATAATAGTGAGAGTCCAGTCCATAGTGGATCTAACATAATAGTGAAAGTCCAGTCCATAGTGGATCTAACATAATAGTGAGAGTCCAGTCCATAGTGGATCTAACATAATAGTGAGAGTCCAGTCCATAGTGGATCTAACATAATAGTGAGAGTCCAGTCCATAGTGGATCTAACATAATAGTGAGAGTCCAGTCCATAGTGGGGCCAGCAGGAGATCATCTTGAGCGGAGACGGGTCAGCAGCGCAGAGATGTCCCCAAATGATGCACAGATGAGTGGTCCACCCTGGGTCCCGACTTTGGACAGCTAGCGCATCATCTGTGGTCACCGAATATGTGCCCACCCACCCCCTATCCACGAAGGAGAGCAGAAAAGAAACGGCAGATCAACTGGTTTAAAAGGGGGGTCTATTTAAAGGCTAGAGTATACAAATGAGTTTTAAGATGGGACTTAAATGCTTCTACTGAGGTAGCATCTCTAACTGTTACCGGGAGGGCATTCCAGAGTACTGGAGCCCGAATAGAAAACGCTCTATAGCCCGCAGACTTTTGTTGGGCTCTGGGAATCACTAATAAGCCGGAGTTCTTTGAACGCAGATTTCTTGCCGGGACATATGGTACAATACAATCGGCAAGATAGGATGGATCGAGACGGTGTAGTATTTTATACGTAAGTAGTAAAACCTTAAAGTCACATCTTAAGTGCACAGGAAGCCAGTGCAGGTGAGCCAGTATAGGCGTAATATGATCAAACTTTATTGTTCTTGTCAAAAGTCTAGCAGCCGCATTTTGTACCAACTGTAATCTTTTAATGCTAATAGGATAACAAGTAAAATACAAATGACTTCAATAAAATAATATCAGGTAAAAGCCAAATCAAAAAGGTGGGTCTTAAGCCTGCTCTTAAAAACATGAACGTTCTCCGCAGCCCTGAGGCCCTCCGGCAAGCTGTTCCATGGACGGGGGCCACAATGGTGGAAAGATGCCATCCCGTGACTTTTGCACCTGACAGCGCCCCTTGGTTCTGTTGGCGAACAAAGCGCATTTATTTCCTCAGTAGTTTTAAGTTGAAGCTTTTCCGGCTACAAACAGAACATGCACGTTTAATGAAAGTAATCCATAAGAGCAACGCGCAGGAAGAGCCAAACAATTAAACAAGCTTTTGCCAATTACTTAAATTACATTTTTTTCCCTCTCTTCACAATTACATTTGGCCTGCAATGTTTCTTTGTGATGAAGTCTAAACTGCATTTGGGATTAAGAGACCTATGCTTCAACGACCCCCATGTAATTATCCCCCGCCCTCCACCACGCACACACACACCATTGTTTCCCTCTTAATGTCATTAAATGTGCTGATTCAGCTGTGTTGAAGAGGAAACAAATCTCATTAAAGTCTTGAGAATTAGCACACAAGACTTGACGGCTGATATAAAACAAACTATCAGCGTGTTCTCATCTTTCGACTTCTGGCGGCCGTTTCGGGTAATCTTGTCCTGCTCATTAGAGAAAACACATGCTTCGTCTCAATTGGTGCACTTGTGTACTTACTTGGTCTACTTAGTCTTTTGAATGCTGAAGAGGGCGTTAAAATGCAGTACCCTGATGCTGCCGTCAAAACTCTCAAAATGATTATACATATACAACATACAGTATAGACAATATTAATGATATAAATATGGCCGACGATAGAGCTTTAAATACAAACCCCGTTTCCATATGAGTTGGGAAATTGTGTTAGATGTAAATATAAACGGAATACAATGATTTGCAAATCCTTTTCAATCCATATTCAATTGAATGCACTACAAAGACAAGATATTTGATGTTCAAACTCATAAACTTTATTTTTTTTTTGCGAATAATAATTAACTTAGAATTTGATGGCTGCAACACGTGCCAAAGTAGTTGGGAAAGGGCATGTTCACCACTGTGTTACATGGCCTTTCCTTTTAACAACACTCAGTAAACGTTTGGGAACTGAGGAGACACATTTTTGAAGCTTCTCAGGTGGAATTCTTTCCCATTCTTGCTTGATGTACAGCTTAAGTTGTTCAACAGTCCGGGGGTCTCATAGTCTTCATAATGCGCCACACATTCTCAATGGGAGACAGGTCTGGACTACAGGCAGGCCAGTCTAGTACCCGCACTCTTTTACTATGAAGCCACGTTGATGTAACACATGGCTTGGCATTGTCTTGCTGAAATAAGCAGGGGCGTCCATGGTAACGTTGCTTGGATGGCAACATATGTTGCTCCAAAACCTGTATGTACCTTTCAGCATTAATGGCGCCTTCACAGATGTGTAAGTTACCCATGTCTTGGGCACTAATACACCCCCATACCATCACAGATGCTGGCTTTTCAACTTTGCGCCTATAACAATCCGGATGGTTCTTTTCCTCTTTGGTCCGGAGGACACGACGTCCACAGTTTCCAAAAACAATTTGAAATGTGGACTCGTCAGACCACAGAACACTTTCCCACTTTGTATCAGTCCATCTTAGATGAGCTCAGGCCCAGCGAAGCCGACGGCGTTTCTGGGTGTTGTTGATAAACGGTTTTCGCCTTGCATAGGAGAGTTTTAACTTGCACTTACAGATGTAGCGACCAACTGTAGTTACTGACAGTGGTTTTCTGAAGTGTTCCTGAGCCCATGTGGTGATATCCTTTACACACTGATGTCGCTTGTTGATACAGTACAGCCTGAGGGATCGAAGGTCACGGGCTTAGCTGCTTACGTGCAGTGATTTCTCCAGATTCTCTGAACCCTTTGATGATATTACGGACCGTAGATGGTGAAATCCCTAAATTCCTTGCAATAGCTGGTTGAGAAAGGTTTTTCTTAAACTGTTCAACAATTTGCTCACACATTTGTTGACAAAGTGGTGACCCTCGCCCCATCCTTGTTTGTGAATGACTGAGCATTTCATGGAATCTACTTTTATACCCAATCATGGCACCCACCTGTTCCCAATTTGCCTGTTCACCTGTGGGATGTTCCAAATAAGTGTTTGATGAGCATTCCTCAACTTTATCAGTATTTATTGCCACCTTTCCCAACTTCTTTGTCACGTGTTGCTGGCACCAAATTCTAAAGTTAATGATTATTTGCACAAAAAAAAAAATGTTTATCAGTTTGAACATCAAATATGTTGTCTTTGTAGCATATTCAACTGAATATGGGTTGAAAATGATTTGCAAATCATTGTATTCCGTTTATATTTACATCTAACACAATGTCCCAACTCATATGGAAACAGGGTTTGTACTATTGTGAACGCCTCTGAGTGGGGGAGGGTTCTCCTGGTGCCGACAGATCTCTCGTGAGCCCGGTAGACAGGTTGGAACAAGTCTTTTTATTTTGCATACACAAGTATGACGTGCTTTCCAGCAATATATTTACGACTTTTCAGTCCCGTGTGTCTCAGTGCGTGCTCTCTCTATCTCCAACTCCAACTCCAACTCCCAACCACTTGCCTCGTCCCGGCTGCTGCTAATAAAGGCGACAGGTGATTAGATAACAAGGCCCAGCAGGGCGATCTATTCACCTGCCGCTGTCTTCGAGGCCGGTCCTTGCACACCCCAGCTCCGCGGCAGGCCCGCAGGCCACGCCTCCCTCCACAACTATCGTTTGTGATAATGCATGTTGATGACACATATTAGCTGTGTCTCACAATGTAAGAACAGCTGTGCCCTCAACATAATGTAGCATTCTCGCGGCTAATGTCCCTCTACAGTGCAAAGCCACTTCTAAGTCAGCAATCCTCGCCTCCATTTTGGCAAATAAAGCTACTTTCTTTACATTTATCACTATCGCTCGAGTAGCTAAACATGCGACAAATGATATGCTAATCATTAACCACAAAGTAGAGCTCTTGAATGTAAACAAACGTGGGCGGATCGATACAAACATCGATAGTAAAGTTGTGTATGGTATCAGTATATTGCCGATACTTTCTTATTATAAAAAATATATTTTGTAATTTTTGTTATTTTTAACTCAGGAATTAGTAATAATAATAATGCATTAGATTTATATAGCGCTTTTCTAGACACTCAAAGCGCTTCACAGAGAAGTGAGAACCCATCATTCATTCACACCTGGTGGTGGTAAGCTACATTTGTAGCCACAGCTGCCCTGGGGTAGACTGACGGAAGCGTGGCTGCCAGTTTGCGCCTAATTAAGTCACTGGACACAGGAGGACTTAAAGGGTAAAAGCCAAATGACTTAAATCAGAGCCAATAATAGTAGATAATATTGTAACACTTTAGTATGGGGAACATGCAAATTAGTAACATCTTGGCTCTTAATTAGTCATTATTAAGTACTTATTAATGCCTTCTTCTGCATGGCCTTATTATACAACAACCCTATCCCTCTAACTCCCTAACCCTAACCAAATAACCCTAACCCTAACCAAATAACTCTAAATTAAGTCTTTGTTACTTACAATATGTTCCCTTAATATCCAATTAACTTTGAATTAAGTCTTTGTTACTTAGAGTATGTTCCCCATACTAAAGTGCCACCGATAACTTGAACATTTAGTTCACATTGTTACACCATCCTGTGTTTTTGTCTGATTGTAATTGTGATCAAAAAAGTTCAATAATCTTGAACATTTTAAGTGATAGTGTTTATTTCCTTTTAACAGGTGTGACAACAGAAAGTAAGCAGTTATTAAGAGTAAATTAGCAAGTAGATTAATATTTTTGAGAAAATAATACAACTGGATATTACACCGTTATTGCGCACGTCAGCAGCCAAATTAGTAATCTTTGTAACCCATTTTGAAATGGTTCTGAGTAGAGATGTCCGATAATGGCTTTTTTACCGATATTCCGATATTGTCCAACTCTTAATTACCGATACCGATATTAACCAATACCGATATATACAGTCGTGGAATTAACACATTATTAGGGATGTCCGATAATATCGGCCTGCCGATATTATCGGCCGATATATGCGTTAAAATGTAATATCGGAAATTATCGGTATCGTTTTTTTTATTATCCGTATCGTTTTTTGTTTTTTTGTTTTGTTTTTTTTTTGTTTGTTTTTTATTAAATCAACATAAAAAACACAAGATACACTTACAATTAGTGCACCAACCCAAAAAACCTCCCTCCCCCATTTACACTCATTCACACAAAAGGGTTGTTTCTTTCTGTTATTAATATTCTGGTTCCTACATTATATATCAATATATATCAATACAGTCTGCAAGGGATACAGTCCGTAAGCACACATGATTGTGCGTGCTGCTGGTCCACTAATAGTACTAACCTTTAACAGTTAATTTTACAAATGTTCATTCATTACCAGTTTCTATGTAACTGTTTTTATATTGTTGTACTTTCTTTTTTATTCAAGAAAATGTTTTTAATTTATTTATCTTATTTTACAATTTTTTTTAAAAAGTACCTTATCTTCACCATACCTGGTTGTCCAAATTAGGCATAATAACGTGTTAATTCCACGACTGCATATATCGGTTGATATCGGTATCGGTTGATATCGGTATCGGTAATTAAAGAGTTGGACAATATCGGAATATCGGATATCGGCAAAACGCCATTATCGGACATCCCTACACATTATTAAGCCTAATTTTGTTGTAATGCCCCGCTGGATGCATTAAACAATGTAACAAGGTTTTCCAAAATAAATCAACTAAGGTTATGGAAAAAAATACCAACATGGCACTGCCATATTTATTATTGAAGTCACAAAGTGCATTATTTTTTTTAACATGCCTCAAAACAGCAGCTTGGAATTTGGGACATGCTCTCCCTGAGAGAGACTATGAGGAGGTTGAGGGGGGTAGCGGGGGTTCATATTGTAGCGTCTCGGAAGAGTTAGTGCGGCAAGGGGTTCTGGGTATTTGTTCTGTTGTGTTTATGTTGTGTTACGAAATATGCTTGTCATTCTTGTTTGGTGTGGGTTCACAGTGTGGCGCATATTTGTAACAGTGTTAAAGTTGTTTATACGGCCACCCTCAGTGTGACCTGTATGGCTGTTGAACAAGTATGAATTGCATTCACTTGTGTGCGTGAAAAGCCGTAGATATTATGTGACTGGGCCGGCACGCAAAGGAAGTGCCTTTAAGGTTTATTGGCGCTCTGTACCTCTCCCTACGTCCGTGTACACAGCAGCGTTTTAAAAAGTCATAAATTTTACTTTTTGAAACCAATACCGATAATTATGAAACCGATACCGATAATTTCCGATATTACATTTTAAAGCATTTATCGGCCGATAATATCGGCAGTCCGATATTATCGGACATCCCTAGTTCTGATATCATTTAAATACCAAATAATATATTGGGATTTTTATCAATCTTGCAGGAGACTGCAATGTATATCGCAATATATATCCCTAATGGACACTTACCACTCTCAAAAGTTGCTATCTTAACTACTGTATGCATCAGAAGGGGATGGACTAACTTGAAGTAACGGCTGAGGAGAAACCCATAGCAATGCAAAGTAGTGGAATATATTTTTTGTCATTGTATAATGGAGAAGTGTGGCAGATAGTTTATGGGGAGATGCAAATGTTGGTGTTAATGCATCATGGAGTGGTTGCAATAAACCATTACATCGGAGAGAAGAGGAAGTAGGAAGAAATTGCAACAGTAATTTAGTAATGTATGAGCTATACAGGATTTGGGACAGTACTACACTCCGTAACTCAGCACACAGTGTACACCACATATGTCAGAGTCAAGGCCCGCGGGCCATATCCGGCCCGCGAGAAGGTTTTTTACGGCCCTTGGGATGATCTTGATTTATTATTAGAACCGGCCCGCAGACCGCAGATCTTTTTTTTTTTTTTTTTTTTTTTTTTTTTTTAGACCGCAGATCTTTTACACGCACCAAGCGGATGCCGGTCCAAGGTTCCGAAAGGGGGCGAGCGGCCCGCCGGGACGCGCCTGCCGGCCGAAGGGCTGCAGCCCGGCCGGCAGTCGCGGAGCCCGCCGTGCCACGCGCGCCAAGGGGGCGGGCCGAAACCCGGCCCCGAGGCCCTGAGACTTCTGCTTTGTTTCCCCAAACCGCGCGTCACCGCCGGGCCCGCACCACCGTCGGGCTGCAGCCCGAGCGTCGGTGGCGGAACCCGTCATGTGCCGCGCGCGCCAAGCGGAGCGGGGGGGTCAAGCGGGCCGAAACCCGCAGGCCACCCCCTCACCACGAGGCCCTGAGACTTCTGCGTTTGACCCCTACGCGCGGCCCGTCGGGACGCGCCCGCCGTCAAGCCACGAGGGCCAGCCGTCGGGTCGCGGAGCCCGCCGTGCCACGCGCGCCAAGGGGCGGGCCGAAACCAGCGGGGGGTTTCGGGCACCCAACTCGCCTCCCTCCCACGGAGGGAGGAGGGGGGTTTAATGTGAACATTACTGTGCAATCACATATTTAGAGTTTTTACTCAATTCAAGTTTAAAAGTTAAAGTTTAATATTTGTTTTCACTGCATGTTACTTCTCCTTAAACAAAGTGTTGTTTTTGATTTATAGATTTTTGCACTTTATTTTATTGTATTTCAATTTAATTATATTTTAAAAATATTTCAGTTGAGTGGATGATAGAAAATTGCTATTATTGTTTTTTTCTTTGAAGTAAATTTAGCCCACTTTTGCTAAAATAGAAAATATAGGCTACTGATGGTGCCTTGAATACCGGTTTCTTTCATTTAATGTTCATGTTATGGGGATTTTTATATAAAGGAAATTTGTCTTTTGTGTCTGTTGAAAATTAAAGATTACTGACAGAGCCATAAGAAAATATTGCTTTATTTATCTGATCATATTGGAATATATTTGTTAGGTTTTCAGTAGGTTCAATTAGGTTCACTAGATTATATGCGTCATTTAAAAATTTTTCAATGAACATTCGAACAGTCCGGCCCTCGGCTTGTAGCTAAATTTTTTATTTGGCCCTCCGTCCATTTGACTTTGACACCCCTGGTGTACACAGTATTGCTTGGACTTAGGGCTGGGCGACATATCAAGTTTGTAAGATATGTCGATATATTTTTAAACAAGATATGAATTAAAAAAATATCGTAATATTGACCAAACACCTCTCAACACTCCCCTTCTTCCTTCCAAGACGTGCTTGCCCGTCTAAGAACATTCATGATTGGTTGGTTGTTTACTATGATGAGTCACGATTGGTTGAGATTAGTGCAAAACCTTAGCGACAGGCCAATCAGAGGCAAGACAGGGCGGGTCGTGGAACCAGGAAGTGAAATCACAACAGACATCCCTAATGACTAGGAGATTGTCGTAGAAGAGAAGAGGGAATATTCATTTATATATTAAAAAAAACTAGTGTAATAAGGCAGAGGGATTCTCTTCTTTAGATGTAGACGACGTCCAGGAAACCCACAATGCGTCTACTTGGCTACAGTTGGACAAATGTATGCGTCTGGATAAAACATTCATTTGAGTTGTTTACCATGTAAGCCCAAATCAAAACTGTTCTGGAGTTGCCAAGCCGGGCATATTACGCAGGAGAAATGCTGCCACAAATGTATGCCGAAGTGAGGAAGATCATAGCCGCACAGTTAAGTCACTTACTTGGCGCTGACCAGAACCGTACGTGTGTGACAGTCCATTACATCGTCCACTGCAAATGTATTTTTTAACTGAGTTTGATACATTTTGTATTATTTGCACAGCTGTGTTATTTATTTTACGTAGAAAGAATATTTTTCTATTTTATTTATGTAATGTAATTCATTCTGTGCTGTTAATACCCATCTTGACTAAGTGGGTTAATAAAAGTGCCACTGACTGTTTACAGTACAGTTGTCATTCACTTCCATTTCAGTGAATCTCGCTCAAAAATGTTTATATGTATACTTTCACCGGAAAATATATCGAGATATATATCGAATATCGAGTTTAAGTAAAAAAACATTTGCCAGGCCCTACTTGGACTTACATGATGTCACATCCGGCTGCGTCTGGCTCATTAAAATATGTGTGGTGGTCACACTAGCGTCTGGTCTCAATGGGTACTCGGTGTCATTTAGCCTTTCTCGATGAAAAATGCCCTCGGCTTGTGTTGTTTTCGGCTGCACGTATTGTTCAAATTGCAAAAAGAATAAACTTTTCTTCAGAGTTCCTCGAGATGTAATCAAGAATGGCGGAAAAGTGCAAGATTTTATGAAACGACAACAAAAATGGCAAGCGCCCCAAAGAACGCACAAGTTTAGTGATCACTTCATTAAGGGTTTGTTTGATATACTTTTAACGTTTAGTATTTCCCATTGAATTATTATCCTGATGTTATTTGTATTTTATCTTTTTTCGGAGTTCTTTAAACGCATTTTTGCTACGAGTGTTTCGTAAAGCACCAACTCGGCGAGTCTAAATCAAATAAATCAAATGTTAGCAAAACCTAAAAGGCAGCAATCATAAATTTAGCTTTCAGCACATACACAATGTTGACATCTATCGTTATATTTTGATAAAGAAGGGTAAAAACGTGCGTACTCGTGACGGCGCGTGCAACAGCAAGGGCAGGCAACAAACATGGCTGTTTTGAATTGAAGTACCGTATTTCCTTGAATAGCCGCAGGGGCGTTAATTAATTTAAAACCTCCTGTCACTCCTGCGTTTACCGGAAACCGGCGGGATGGCCGTGCATGCGGTAATTATTTTAAAACCTCTTCTCACTCCGGCGTTTACCAAAAGGAATCCATAAAATTTAGGCGTGCGCTTTGAGTGTGATGTAAGCATACCATCATGAAAAGCACATTTAATTAAAAAAAACGTTATTATGGTCTTACCTGTACTTATAAATGGAGTCCATTTGCAGCTCCTTCTGACCAAAAGCCTCGATAACTTGTTTATAGAAGTCTTCATTATTTTCTTTCTTCAGTTTTAAAAGTCTCTGTTTCGATGGAGATATTCCTTTAATTATTACCTCCTGCTTCCATTGAAAGTCCAGTTTAGAAAACTGTTTTATTTTAGATACCGGTATGTAATCCTCCATGTTAAAAGTTCAGGCAGAGGAAAAAAAAAAAATCTCTTGCTGCGTGTGTTCACTTCTTCTGCAGTACCGGAAGTCGCAAGAAGGATCACTAGCGCGGCAGCGCCCTCTACCACCAGGAGGCGGGAGTCATTTAATGACTTATACAGTATTTCACACACGCAGCTACGGTATATTAATAAAACATAGCTGCTTACTGTTCTCTTTAGCATACTGTACCGGTATTCAATAGCTTGGACCTTAAATCCTACTGAAAAGCTCTTTATCTTTTTTCCTTTGTGCGATTGTAAACTACTGAAAGCAGCTTCCTCCATTTTGAAAATGAGGACAGATGCGTCACTCGTGACGTAACGAATTTGACCCGGTGGAAGTTCTAGCCATATGCTAAATATTTTGCGAAACGAGTTTGACCCGGCGAAAATTATAGACATGCGATAATAAAATTAATATTTTGCGAAACGAATTTGATCCAGCTTCAATAATAAACCGGCGATAAGGCCAAGCATGCGTTAATTATTTTGAGAAACGAGTTTGACCCGGCAGTAATTCTAGACGTGCGAATACTATATTCCCTGCGCCAATTCAAGGAAATACGGTATTTATTTCAAACCTGCACAGTACAACACACATTTTTTTTTACATTTTGGCAGAGACATTTATGCAAGGCTTGAAAAGGGGTTGGATGAAGCAGATGTTTATAATATCCCAACCCCTCTCACTCACTCCACATTTAACATAAACAATACAATACAAGAACAATACCATACAAACAAAAACAAGAAAAACTCCTGTACACTAACAATACAATAGAACCACTGTTAGTATGAGACAAGACAAGACGAGACAAAAAACACACACACACACACACACACACACACACACACACACACACACACACACACACACACACACACACACAGGCCCAAACACTCTCTGACCATACACCTCTCTCCCATCGCTCAGTGCTGAGGGCATCACTCTCTTTCCTCCTCGTACTTCTTTTTTAACCAGTGTTTTAAATTCAATCATGTTAGAACACGTTTTTAACTCGTCCCCTAAGTTGTTCCACAATCTGACTCCACGCACTGAAATGCACATTGATTTTAAAGTTGTTCTAAATTGAGCAATGAGCATCTCTATCCTGGAATAGGTTCTGTATATTGGATGGTAGAGAGTTTTGGGATGCCCTAAACATAATTTGAGCAGTTTTAGCTGTAGACGCGAAGTTAAATCATGGAATGCGACCTTAGTCGAGCAAAAAACAATTCATATCTATCCAGAAGAGTGTTGATACCAATGTACTTGAGCCAGCAACACACAAAGAAGTTGTAGAACTCCATGCTTTTCCAAGTTTTCATCAGTTTTGTCTTGTAGAATGACGTTGAGAGTTCAAGATAGTTTGATATGTCTGGTAACTCCACCGACGGATAATCCTTAATATGACTCTACAAATCTTTTTTTGACAAAGTATATGGATCTATTCCATTGCATAGTTAGATTTTTTGCTCGTATCTGCTTTTCGAAGGAAGATCTAGGCCCCTCGTGTACTCAGAGTGTACTGCACAACAGTCATCTTGGCTTGGTTGACTACCGCTGTCATGTGACAGAATACAAGCAAAACCTTTTTAAAGAGGACCTATTATGCAATATTTTCTTACCCATTTGTACCTGTTTTGGTGTGTTTGGGATCTTTGTCCAGTCCACCAGCAGCAAACTTCAAAAGTATTGTGCGTGTCTTTCATACTTGCCAACCCTCCCGAATTTTCCGTGAGACTCCCGAATTTCAGTGCTCTCTCCCGAAAATCTCCCGGGACAACCATTCTCCCGAATTTCTCCCGATTTCCAGCCAGACTTAAGGCACGCCCCCTCCAGGTCCGTGCGGACCTGAGTGAGGACAGCCTGTCGTCACGTTCGCTTGGCCAACCAAAAAGTAACCACAGAACACTATAGTGTTCTGTGGTTACTTTTTGGTTGGCCAACGGTTTACGTTGTATTGCGCACCCTGACGGCAAGTGTGGGAGTCGGTTCTGAAGTATGAAGTAAAGAGACGTAACTTCATCACCTCGCCTGGTTATTGACTCCAACCCAGAATATTACACTGCCCATACCTACGCTCCTTCAAAGGCTGTGCTACTGGCTGCAAAGCATTGCACTTTCAAATACAACAATGAGTAGAGAGGAGTGTTGTGTGTGTATATGTGTAAATAAATGAACACTGAAATTCAAGTATTTATTCTATTTATATGTGTGTATATATATATATATATATATATATATATATATATATATATATATATATATATATATATATATATATATATATATATATATATATATATATACTGTATATATATATACTACCGTTCAAAAGTTTGGGGTCACATTGAAATATCCTTATTTTTGAAGGAAAAGCACTGTACTTTTCAATGAAGATAACTTTAAACTAGTCTTAACTTTAAAGAAATACACTCTATACATTGCTAATGTGGTAAATGACTATTCTAGCTGCAAATGTCTGGTTTTTGGTGCAATATCTACATAGGTGTATAGAGGCCCACTTCCAGCAACTATCACTCCAGTGTTCTAATGGTACAATGTGTTTGCTCATTGGCTCAGAAGGCTAATTGATGATTAGAAAACCCTTGTGCAATCATGTTCACACATCTGAAAACAGTTTAGCTCGTTACAGAAGCCACAAAACTGACCTTCCTTTGAGCAGATTGAGTTTCTGGAGCATCACATTTGTGGGGTCAATTAAACGCTCAAAATGGCCAGAAAAAGAGAACTTTCATCTAAAACTCGACAGTCTATTCTTGTTCTTAGAAATGAAGGCTATTCCACAACATTGTTTGGGTGACCCCAAACTTTTGAACGGTAGTGTATATATAATATATATATTTATTTTATTTATATATATATACATAAGAAATACTTGATTTTGAATACTCCTCCCCCCTAATCCCCTCCTCCCCCCTTAATCCCCCCCACAATCTCCCGAATTTGGAGGTCTCAAGGTTGGCAAGTATGGTGTCTTTAGTACTAACTCCATTAGAAAGTCTGACCAAGCTGCAAGAGTTTGTCCAGTAAGCGTGTTTGTCACACTGACAACACCGCCATGTATCCTATTAATCTAATTGATGACTATTTCCTAAACGCTGCATGTAGGCATTGATTGTGCGGCGCTGACAACTGGCCCGCTAGTTGTTGTGTACGCGTAACTTTAGAGTACTGCTCCCACAATGTGTGCTATGGAAGATGAGTTGTGCGGGGGAGCTCTCCGGGCCTATTGATCCGTGACGCTTTTCCCCGATGGAGATTTGCCCTCAGCTCGTTAGTACAAATAACGACCAATCAATATGTACCGTGCTTCCTGCGCTAGTCCTCTTAGCGCCTGATTTATGTCGCCGCGACGCTTACCGGCCAATCAATTCGGCCAATCAAGCCCCCTCCCCCCGCAATCTGCGCTTAAATATGTTTACATTGCTTTTAATTGGCCGCACCTAGCGGCGTGACCTGATTGGCTGCCAGCATGACTGCTGAGTTTGAGTACCCCGCTGCTTTATTGACTGCATGTTCGGAATGACTCGTGTGCATTTGCATTGATTTGCGCTTTGACACGCAGCCATCCATCATCGTGATGGCGACCACAGTCTGTCCCTTTTGACCTGCACATTCGAGAGACCATTCGCCATCCACGCTCATCTTTTCACGAGGACTAATTGCTGGAACACGTCAACGTTGATCAAGTCAACATGTGACAGGTTTCCCTTTGACAGCTTGTCTGAATCAGTGTTTGGGACGTCGCTGTGAATGGAAGGAAGTGATCCGTCCCAAGAGCGGCGCTCCGGTCACAGCCAGGCCCATTACTTGGAACACCGAGGTGGTTTCTGGCCGCCTGTGGTTTTGGTTTCCATAGCTGACCTCAGGAAGTGGTGATGACAAACATGTGTAATAAAGACGCCACCTTGCTTTGCATGGAAGTTTTAATGTCTTGCTACTTGTCCTCCCAAAGGAAGTTCTCACTTCTTTCTATTATCTTTGTTCTGAGCTGTGTCTCAGTTGGCGCCCTTGCGTACTTACTTAGTCTTTTACTATCAACAGTTAAAGTTCAGTGCCCTGTCATTCCCAAACATTCAAATAGTGAGTGTGCAATGATGGACACCTACCAGCCTTAATAGTCGCCATTAAAAATGAGAGAAGATAATTGTAAATTGTAAATCGATCGTCATTTTCGGTCAGTGTGCAACACCAGCAGTGTTTCCTACGAGACTGTAATATATGGAGGTCGGAGTATGACGTATACCAGAACTGGGCATGCACAAAATACATTTTAAAAAGTATCTATTTCGAGTGTGCAATACAACGGTGCTGCTTTTGTTTTGAAAAGCGTTATTTGTATGACTTCCGTGTGGACGTATGCTCGTGCGCGCAGCGGCAATCACAAATTACAAAATAAATTTTAAAAAAAACATATATGTCGTGCGTGCAATACAACTGTGCTGCTTTTATTTTGAAAAGTGTTATTTATGGGCGTATGTCCTGTTAGTGAAGGCGCACAGCGACAAGTGATGCCCGGTCCGCCCGGTTATCCCCGAGACGCTAAAAAAACAAAAGGTGATGACGAATGGCGTATTTTCAACAAGACATGGACTGCCAAGTAAAGGTAAAGCCGTGTGCTTAATTTGTGGTACACATGTTGCTGTGTTTAAAGAATATGGTGTAACGACCTGCTGAAGTTGATGTTGTCTTCTTGAGTTGCGTAAATGAGGAGTGAGGATAAACGTGAGTGTGAAAGGAACGAGATAAGTTGAGCTGTGTTAGTATAGGTTGCTCAAGATAAATTTAAAAAGAGCGTCAGACTTGGTGTGCACTTCTTCTGGACGCTACAATTGGTGGCAGAAGTAAAACTTTGCGCATACTACGCTGCTTAATTGTGAGCTCAGCCTGCTACATCATGAGAGAGAGAGAGTGTCTACAGGTGCAGCGCACGCTGCTTGCCATGGGGGAATTCCGCCCTCAATGAAGACTCCCAGGTTTGATGGCAAGGCGAACTGGGAGGCATTTCATCCCACTTCTGACATCAATTGTAGCGTCCAGAAGAAGTGCACACCAAGTCTGACGCTCTTTTTAAACTTTTATTGAGCAACCTATACTAACACAGCTCAACTTATCTCGTTCTTTCCACACGCACATCTATCCTCACTCCTCATTTCCGCAACAGCAACGCTTCCTCCTTCTTCGCCAATCACCTTACAAAGAGGCGGCAGGATAAAGTGACAGAAATTGAAATTTTTGCATTGTATTACACATCAGGAAGTGTTGTGTAAGAAAGTGTTAAAAATAAAACCATCAAAAGCCATCTGCTTTTGTATAAAGATAAGTTAGGTTTAAAAGAAAATATTATTATTTTTTATCTTACGGAATATCAAAAATAATTTAAGCAAAATTTAATTGAAATATTGTCGGTGTGGCCCTCCAGCAGTGCTCGGGTTGCTAATGCGGCCCCCGGTAAAAATTAACTGCCCACCCCTGACGTATACACATTATCGTCAAATTTGCATTAACTGCCATGATGCATTTGCAAAAAGTCAGTAAAAAAAACATACAACAACAAATAATCTTTCAGCTGTCACTTGTTTTTGTTTTTTGATGTCTTAAACAAGACAGAGTCACCACCGACGAGTAAGGATGGGAATTAAGATTTTTACAATTCCAATTCCAACTCTGCTTGTTGATTTGGTTCTTTATCAATTCTCATTTGGATAAAAGGATAACAAACCAGTTGATAAGCGTTAAATGTGTTTGGTTCCCCTGACAAGGACCAGGTTTTGGTGGACGAAGACAAAGGGACACAATATTTGATTGTTTTTTGGCTGGTGACAAAAGGACTTAGGCCAAGGATTGGGTCAACAAAGATGCAAAACTTGAGGGTTTAGGGGACATAGTAAGACCATGAGTATTTGGTCAAGACTCAGATGCAAGGACTCAAGGGTTTGGTTCCGCTGACACATGTCGGGACAAGGTTTTGGGACACAAGACTTGAGAGTTTAAAAGAAACATGAATGTACAAACTGAACAGTGAGCTTTTAAGAGGCCAACAACTTCCATGGGGTACCAGGGTCAGGACTCAGGGGTGAAATGAAAGTAACTAATATAATAATAAGATGACTTATATACTGTATAAATAAACAAAAATTACATACAATTATTATTTAGAAAAAATAAATACATGAGGTGACTACTCAAAAGTAAAACTAATCATCTAGTGATAAATACAAGCATGCGATGTCCAATAAAACTTTGCATTATGCAATTCTGCAACAATCAGCAGAAAAATAAGCATATCTGGGGGGTTTTTCAGAAAGGATATCAGATTTTTCTGACTAATTACTGTGTCTCCACTATGAAGAACTATTGATTGATTGATTGATTGAGACTTTTATTAGTAGGTTGCACAGTGAAGTACATATTCCGTACAATTGACCACTAAATGGTAACACCCGAATAAGTTTTTCAACTTGTTTAAGTCGGGGTCCACTTAAATTGATTCATGATACAGATATATACTATCATATATACTATCATCATAATACAGTCATCACACAAGATAATCACATTGAATTATTTACATTATTTACAATCAGGGGTGTGGAGGGGGGGTATGGGGGGGGGGGGGTATGGACATCAAGTAGTGGACATAGAGAGAGAGAGAGAGAGAGAGAGAGAGAGAGAGATCAGAAGGCATGAGAAAAAGAAAAAGTATCTGCATTTGATTGTTTATATTTGATTATTAGCAATCCGGGGAGGGTGTTAGTTTAGGGTTGTAGCTGCCTGGAGGTGAACTTTTATTGCGGTTTTGAAGGAGGATAGAGATGCCCTTTCTTTTATACCTGTTGGGAGCGCATTCCACATTGATGTGGCATAGAAAGAGAATGAGTTAAGACCTTTGTTAGTTCGGAATCTGGGTTTAACGTGGTTAGTGGAGCACCCCCTGGTGTTGTGGTTATGGCGGTCATTTACGTTAAGGAAGTAGTTTGACATGTACTTCGGTATCAGGGAGGTGTAGCGGATTTTATAGACTAGGATCAGTGCAAGTTGTTTAACTCTGTCCTCCACCTTGAGCCAGCCCACTTTAGAGAAGTGGGTAGGAGTGAGGTGGGATCTGGGGTGGAGGTCTAGAAGTAACCTGACTAGCTTGTTCTGAGATGTTTGGAGTTTAGATTTGAGGGTTTTGGAGGTGCTAGGGTACCAGGAGGTGCATGCATAATCGAAAAAGGGTTGAACGAAAGTTCCCGCCAGAATCCTCAAGGTGCTTTTGTTGACCAGAGAGGAAATCCTGTAGAGAAATCTCGTTCGTTGGTTAACCTTTTTGATTACCTTGGTTGCCATTTTGTCACAGGAAAGGTTAGCCTCTAGAATGGAACCTAGGTAGGTGATCTCATCTTTCCTGGTGATGACACTGTCACCTACTTTTATGTTGAAGTCATTGACTCTCTTAAGTTTGATGTGGGACCCAAACAGGATGGATTCTGTTTTACCCAAGTGGATGGATAGCTTGTTGTCAGCGAGCCAGGTGCAAGTTCTACAGAGCTCAGCACTGAGGATTTTCTCCACCTGTGACTTGTCCTTGTCTGATACCAGCAAGGCAGAGTCATCCGCAAACAAAAACAATTCACAGTCGCATGCCGATGACATGTCGTTTATGTATATTAGGAACAGTAAAGGTCCCAATATACTGCCTTGGGGGACTCCACAGCTCACCGAGAGGGGGGGGACACGGTGCCGTTCACCTCTACCACCTGTTCCCTCCCCTCCAAGTAAGACTGCATCCAGCTCCAAGAGCTATTCTCTGATAGTTAGGACTCAGCCTTCCAGTCAGACACAGCTTCGTCACGATTTGCATGATAAGTATCAATTGCATCCATCCATTTTCCACAGCTTGTCCCTCTCGGGGTCGCAACGGTGCTGGAGCCTATCCCAGCTGCATTCAGGTGGAAGGTGGGGTACACCCTGGACAAGTCGCCACCTCATCACAGATGGACAACATTCACACACTAGGGCCAATTTAGTGTTGTGTTTACGGTTAAGAGCAGCTTTTACAGTGAGATGCTGACATGACAGGCCGTGTGAGTTAGTTAGTTGGTTAGTCAGTTAGTTACCTTGCAGTACATTGTCGCTGTAGCGGATGGGGAAGAATAAGTTCCAGCTTAGACGGGCTTGAAAACGTGTCCTTCATTCAAAGTTTTCACATTCTGTTTAATGTTTCCAGTAATATCTCCTCTCTTTGATGAAATATCCACTTTGCAAATAGTGCAAGTTGCCCTATGGTCATCCTTTCTCGTGAATAACTCTTCAGGTTTTGTGCCGATTCCTTGTTGTGCGTGCGCACCCACAGGAATCCATAAGGGAACCATTAACAAAATTGGCCAGTAATTCCCAGGAATCAAAACACTGGGAGCCTGTTATAAACCATAACTGGTTTTTGATTCCCATCCCTACAAATGAGTGCTTTCTAACAGGGGAAGGGCCCGGAATAGCACTTGCTGTTCGTCCAGAAGAGCGATCGTGTTTTCAAGTCAATCACCAAAAGGCTTTTCTCTAGATTTGATACTAGTACCGTATTTTTCGGAGTATAAGTCGCACCTGCCAAAAAAGCATAATAAAGAAGGAAAAAAACATATATAAGTCGCACTGGAGTATAAGTCGCATTTTTTGGGGAAATTTATTTGATAAAACCCAACACCAAGAATAGAAATTTGAAAGAAAATTTAAAATAAATAAAGAATAGTGAACAACAGACTGAATAAGTGTACGTTATATGACGCATAAATAACCAACTGAGAACGTGTCTGGTATGTTAACGTAACATATTATGGTAAGAGTCATTCAAATAACTATAACATATAGAACATGCTATACGTTTACCAAACAATCTGTCACTTCTAATCGCTAAATCCGATGAAATCTTATACGTCTAGTCTCTTACGTGAATGAGCTAAATAATATTATTTGATCTTTTACGGTAATGTGTTAATAATTTCACACATAAATCGCTCCTGAGTACAAGTCGCACCCACCATGAAAAAAACTGTGATTTATAGTCCGAAAAATACGGTAGCTTTTTAAAAATACACTAAATCGCTAACTTGGCAACACTAGTCCTGCCTGCAACGTCTTCTTCTTCTCTGGCAGACCAGGGGCCGTACTTATCAAGCTTCTTAGAATTACTCCTAAGAAGTCTGCTAAGAGTTGACTTAAGAGTAAATAAATTCTTCGCTGAGAGCTGCACTTAAAAGTTAGTTATCAAGCGTCTTACTCACACTTTCAGCAAAGTGTAGGACTGAATCTTAAGTGTCACACTCAGAGCTGAATTACGACATTACTATGTGCCGTAAACGGAATTTTAGGTGACGTCATTTCTGTGTCCATAGAAATGACCAATCACGGAAGGGAATCCGTTGTCTAAGAATAAAGAAATATCTTGGAAATATTTAAGTGGACAATGGGAGTGTATATTTTGACAATAAACTACAAAATAATACAAAACAAACTAGTCCCCGCCGGCACTCACGCTACCGCTCCCTCTCTTCTATCGCCCACACACTCACTGACGTCACTCACCTCACGGCCACACACATACGCTACTGTCATAACATTTTCTTTCCAATTCATTAATTAGGCAACTAATTTGAAACTGGTGTGGGTGGCTCTATATATACTAGCCCACTGCAGACACATGCAGAAATCAACAAGGAATCGAAAAGTATTAAATCTGTGACAAAAATAATACCCGCTCTGTCTAAACGATACCGTTTGATCAGCTGCTCGTCATCAAAAAAAAAAAAACATTGTTCCGTTCCCTGAACGTTCGCGCACGTCTCTCTCGCCTCAGTGCCATCCCCTGCTGGCAACTCCTAACCACTTAAGACACCTCTGAAGGTCTCTTAAATATCGTGGAGAGTAGGAGTGATTCTGAGACTTAAGAACGTTGATAAAAAGCTTTTATTCTTAAGTTTGAGAGTAGGACTAAATTTCGCAAATTCTCAGGACTTAAGTGTAAAATGGCACTCTAAGAAGCTTGATAAGTACGGCCCCAGGTGTGTTATAATGTGATTGAATGAGGGCGAAGAGGTAGCGCCAAATGAATGTATGGGAACATGTTTGGGACAGCACTAAAAATCCACGCACTCAGGAACTAAGTACACTGCACTTATTGAAGTGTTTAGACACGAGTATTCTATTTGAGACACATCCCATCAATCCAGATTTTGTTAATCCTGTTGAAGCATCAGATGACGACATTGAAGGCGCCATCACTAAATTAATCCAAACAGCTCCGATCTGTCATTGGTGCTTGGAATTAACTAACCTTTGACCTGTGTTGAATGTTTGCATGTCTCGTTAATGCTCCGCGGACGTGACCACGGCAGCGACCGCACGCTCACAGAAGAAGGTACGATTAGCTCGTTAGCGCTTTGCAAATAATGGTGGTTTGTTTACATTGTTTTGGGCGTGCCAGACAGGTGAGGTGGGGTGAAGTTGCCCCGCCTTCTTTTCTCCCCCAAAATGAGGTGCAACAAAATGACGACAGTATTTGCAAACACTTGTTGAGTTCATCTGCATGGAAATGATCAATAATTACAATAATTGTGTGCAATTCTTTGTGTTTTATTAGACCAGGGGTGCCCAAACTTCTTCTACCCGGACTACTTGTAGAAAAGTTAAAGTAGGACAATTTTGCATTTTACATTCTTGTTTATAAAAATAATCGGTAACACTTTAGTATGGGGAACATATTTACCATTAATTATTTGCTTATTAACAAGTTGGGGTTAGAGTTGGGGTTAGGGTTAGGGTTAAGACTAACTAAGACTCTTAGTTAATGGCTTGCTGGTTGTATAATAAGGCCATGCAGAATAAGGCATTAATAAGTACTTAATAAGGCATTAATAATGACTTAATAATGACTAATTAATAGCCAATATGTTACTAATTTGCATGTTAATAAGCAACTAATTAATGGTCAATATGTTCCCCATACTAAAGTGTTACCAAATAATCCATTTTAAGATGGTGATATGTTTCACAGTAAATGTATTTAAGAATAACTTTCAATAATACATGACAAATTTACTGTGATACTTTCTAACATTTCTACTTCCTTAAGCTTTTATTAGAGTTTGTAAAATAAGAAGAAAGTTGCAGGCTATAAATGGCCCCCGGCTCGGACTTTGGACACCCCTGTGTTAGTGTGTTAGTGTTGTTTGTGCTAGCAATAATGATCTTCTTCTCTCTGGGTATCCTTTTTTAACATGTGACTCAACTGACAATTGGGTGGATTTGTTCCAGGAATGCCCTAAAACAACAATAAGCAAACACAACTTTAGCAAATAAAGTAAACAAATAATCTGTCCCAGGGTCAAATTGTGGTTCTCGTAAAGGTTTAAGTGCACAGGTAATGTTTTCATGTGTAGGGCTGTCAAAAATAACCAGTTAAAGGCCTACTGAAAGCCACTACTACCGACCACGCAGTCTGATAGTTTATATATCAATGATGAAATCTTAACATTGCAACACATGCCAATACGGCCGGGTTAACTTATAAAGTGCAATTTTAAATTTCCCGCTAAACTTCCGATTGAAAATTCCTTTGGAGGATGACGTATGCGCGTGACGTAGCCAGTGAAACAGAGGTATGGATCCCCCATTGAAGCCAATACGAAATAGCTCTGTTTTCATCTCATTATTCCACAGTATTCTGGACATCTGTGTTGGTGAATCTTTTGCAATTTGATCATTGCATTATGGAGAAAGAAGCTGAGCAAGCAAAGAAGAAAGTTGTCGGTGCGAAGCGGAGTATTTTGCGAGGGAAGTCAGCAACACAACACAGCCGGCGTTTCATTGTTTACATTCCCGAAAGATGCAGTCAAGATCGAAGAATTCGGACAACAGAGACTCTAACCAGGAGGACTTTGACTTCGTTAACAGACGCAGACGCGATACCGTGAGTACGCTTCCAAACGTTTGATCGCTTGCTATAACTAGCTCAAGCTAGGAGCTAGGAGCTAGCATAACAAACACCTAGGTGTTTGTTATGCGGGATTAATTTGTGGCATATTAAATATAAGCCTGGTTGTGTTGTGGCTAATAGAGTATATATATGTCTTGTGTTTATTTACTGTTGTAGTCATTCCCAGCTGAATATCAGGTCCCACCCGCGCGCTTCCAAACATTTGATCCCTTGCCCGTACGTGCGTGTCACGTACGTAACTTTGGTTAAATATATAAGCTTTATGAACCTTGGGTTAGGTGACCGGTCCTCTGGGCTGAGTGAGTGTGTGTGTTGTGCAGGTGTTTGAATTGTATTGGCGGGTTTTATGGACGAGATCCCGTCCATATAACCCGCTCGAGCTATAACTAGCTCGAGCTAGTAGCTAGGAGCTAGCATAACAAACACCTAGGTATTTTTATGCGGTATTAATTTGTGGCATATTAAATATAAGCCTGGTTGTGTTGTGGCTAAGAGTATATATATGTCTTGTGTTTATTTACTGTTGTAGTCATTCCCAGCTGAATATCAGGTCACCCCCGCCTCTCACAGCATCTTCCCTATCTGAATCACTTCCACTCCCCACTAGTCCTTCCCTTGCACTTTCCTCATCCACAAATCTTTCATCCTCGCTCAAATTAATGGGGAAATCGTCGCTTTCTCGGTCCGAATCTCTCTCACTTCATGCGGCCATCATTGTAAACAATAGGGAACTTTGCGTATATGTTCAACTGACTACGTCACGCTACTTCCGGTAGGGGCAAGCCTTTTTTTTATCAGATACCAAAAGTTGCGATCTTTATCGTCGTTGTTCTATACTAAATCCTTTCAGCAAAAATATGGCAATATCGCGAAATGATCAAGTATGACACATAGAATAGATCTGCTATCCCCGTTTGAATAAAAAAAATTAATTTCAGTAGGCCTTTAAGTCATGTAATCGTTAAAAATACGTAAAAGTTATCGTATTAATCATGGATATACCCAGATTAATCACGCAATTTATTCCTTTTTGCTCCTTTATGGAGCAAAAAGGCGACGTGGGTTCTTAAACAGTCAGTGATCAGGGGCCGTACTTATCAAGCTTCTTAGAATTACTCCTAAGAAGTCTGCTAAGAGTTGACTTAGGAGTAAATAAATTATTCGCTGAAAGCTGCACTTAAAAGTTAGTTATCAAGCGTCTTACTCACACTTTCAGCGAAGTGTAGGACTGAATCTTGAGTGTCACACTCAGAGCTGAATTACGACATTACTATGTGCCGTAAACGGAATTTTAGGTGACGTCATTTCTGTGTCCATAGAAATGACCAATCACGGAAGGGAATCCGTTGTCTAAGAATAAAGAAATATCTTGGAAATATTTAAGTGGACAATGGGAGTGTATATTTTGACAATAAACTACAAAATAATACAAAACAAACTAGTCCCCGCCGGCACTCACGCTACCGCTCCCTCTCTTCTATCGCCCACACACTCACTGACGTCACTCACCTCACGGCCACACACATACGCTACTGTCATAACATTTTCTTTCCAATTCATTAATTAGGCAACTAATTTGAAACTGGTGTGGGTGGCTCTATATATCCTAGCCCACTGCAGACACATGCAGAAATCAACAAGGAATCGAAAAGTATTAAATCTGTGACAAAAATAATATCCGCTCTGTCTAAACGATACCGTTTGATCAGCTGCTCGTCATCAAAAAAACAAAACATTGTTCCGTTCCCTGAATGTTCGCGCACGTCTCTCTCGCCTCAGTGCCATCCCCTGCTGGCAACTCCTAACCACTTAAGACACCTCTGAAGGTCTCTTAAATATCGTGGAGAGTAGGAGTGATTCTTAGACTTAAGAACGTTGATAAAAAGCTTTTATTCTTAAGTTTGAGAGTAGGACTAAATTTCGCAAATTCTCAGGACTTAAGTGTAAAATGGCACTCTAAGAAGCTTGATAAGTACGGCCCCAGGTCAATGTATGACTGAGGAGACTCCAACTGTTGTGCTCGCTGGCAAATTTCACTTCAAAATACACTTACACAAAACTTTGGATAAAATTGTTTGCAAGTTTTGAGCAAAAAAATGACGTGCATTCAATTTTTAAAAAAAACAAATTTTCCTGTGTGATATTCTGACAATAAAATTGTATCTGTGTCCAAATATTAGGCTCTTTTTTTAAGTTATTTGAAATTATTGAAGCGAGTCATAGCCTGTGATTAATCATGATTAAGTATGATTAATCTTATTTTATTTGACAGCACTACAAAAGTGCTGTTATTAAAACTTGTTTATAAAGCAGGATCATTTACGTGCATGGCATGCACAACAACAGCACATGATGCTCATGGTCTGTGACTGTGGGCGTGAGCGGCGCTAGACGGCACACTCACGGTGGAGGAGGAGGAGGAGGAGGCGTCGGTCGGAGATTCAAACGACGTCTCCGATCCACTGAGCAGCAGACAAAGTGCATGATGTAATACAGTGTTTTTCAACCTTTTTTGAGCCAAGGCACATTTTTTTGCGTTGAAAAAATCCGGAGGAACACCACCAACAGAAATTATTTAAAAATGAAACTCAGTTGACAGTAAAAAGTCGCTGTCGCTATTGTTGGATATGACTTTAAACCATAACCAAGCATGCATCACTATAGCTCTTGTCTCAAAGTAGGTGTACTGTCACCACCTGTCACATCACACCGTGACTTATTTTGACTTTTTTTACGTTTTGGTTGTTGTTTTAGTTCGTATTTTGGTGGCTTTTTCTCTTTATTTGGTATTTTCCTGTAGCAGTTTCATGTCTTCCTTTGAGCGATATTTCCTGCATCTACTTTGTTTTGGCAATCAAGAATATTTCAGTTGTTTTTACCCTTCTTTGTGGGGACATTGTTAAATGTCATGTCATGTTTGGATGTACATTGTCTTTGCTTCACAGTCAGTTTTTGCTGTCGTCCAGCAGTTTGTTTTTGTTTACTTTGTAGCCAGTTTAGTTTTAGTTTTGTTCTTTATAGCCATCCCTAAGCTTCAACGCCTTTTCTTAGGGGCACTCTCCTTTTGTTTATTTTTGGTTTAAGCATTAGACACCTTTTTTACCTGCACCCTGCCTCCCGCTGCTTCCGACATCTACAAAGCAATTAGCTACCGGCTGCCACCTACTGATATGGAAGAGTATTGCACAGTTACTCTGCCGAGCTCTAGACAGCACCGACACTCAACACATAATTTGCAGACTATAATTACTAGGGGTGTGGGAAAAAATCGATTCGAATTCGAATCGCGATTCTCACGTTGTGCGATTCAGAATCGATTCTCATTTTTTAAAAATCAATTTTTTTTTTTTAAATTTATTTATTTTAATTTTAATTTTTTTTTTTTTTTAAATTAATCAATCCAACAAAACAATACCATAACAATGCAATCCAATTCCAAAACCCAACCCAACCCAGCAACACTCAGAACTGCAATAAACAGAGCAATTGAGAGGAGACACAAACACGACACAGAACAAACCAAAAGTAGTGAAACAAAAATGAATATTATCAACAACAGTATCAATATTAGTTACAATTTCAACATAGCAGTGATTAGAAATCCCTCATTGACATTATCATTAGATATTTATAAAATATTAAAAAAAGAACAATTGTGTCACAGTGGCTTACACTTGCATCACATCTCATAAGCTTGACAACGCACTGTGTCCAATATTTTCACACATATAAAATAAGTCATATTTTTGGTTCATTTAATAGTTAAAACAAATTTACATTATTGCAATCAGTTGATAAAACATTGTCCTTTACAATTATAAAAGCTTTTTACAAAAATCTACTACTCTGCTTGCATGTCAGCAGACTGGGGTAGATCCTGCTGAAATCCTATGTATTGAATGAATAGAGAATCCTTTTGAATCGGGAAAAAAAATCGTTTTTGAATCGAGAATCGTGTTGAATTGAAAAAAAAAAAATCGATTTTGAATCGAATCGTGACCCCAAGAATCGATATTGAATCGAATCGTGGGACACCCAAAGATTCACAGCCCTAATAATTACTGATTTGCAAAAAATATTTTTAACCCAAATAGGTGAAATTAGATCATCTCCCACGGCACACCAGACTGTATCTCCCGCCACACTACAGTGGTTGAAAAACACAGATGTAGTAAATCCAAGATCGCATGTGAAGAGCCCTGCAGCCGTGAGACGCCATCATTGCCGTGTGATGGATGATGCGACGGGGTCTCTTGCCTGAAACCCGGCGAGGTCACGGCTAGCATGCACCGGCTGCTGAAAGCCCAGACACACAGCTTGCAACACAAGTGCTGTTTAAAGTGCCCCCTCCCCCCATGCCCATAATGCCTAATTTATGACCTCCTGGCTCGCCATCAAACACAGTGTTGTCAGCAGCTGGCGGCCTCCTGGGATTCATTCACCTGGTGCCAGATCGTAGTCTGCACCCTCCTCATCATCATCATCCTCCCTGATGTAATCACTTAGCCAGCAGGGCTCCATGACGTAGACGGCACCCTCACTTATCCTCCATGCGTCTAAATGACCTTAAAACAAAAAAGGCCTCCCTCGCCATCCCATCTCTTTCCATACCATTCCTTTGACTACTTTTTCAGAAGCCCTTGTCAGCTTCACTGCAAAAACTGAAATCTAAGTAAGATTAAATATCTCAAATAAGGGTGATATTTGCTTATTTTCTGTCTGATAAGATAATTCTTCTCACTAAGCAGATTTTATGTTCGAGTGTTTTACTTGTTTTAAGGGTTTTGGTCCTAAATGATCTCAGTAAGATATTACAGCTTGTTGCTGAGATTTGATGACCTATATTGAGTGAAACATGCTTGAAACTAGAATATCAACTGTCGCAAAGCTGTGTCATCAACACTCACAAGTATAAAACTACTTTTTTAAAGTAATAATTTCTTACTTCAAGCAGGAAAAAAAAAAATCATGACTTTGACACAATCGTGTCTCATAATTAAAAAAGATGACAGCCAAATGGACTTTGCTGTTTTATTTTCAATGAAACAATAGAAAATAAGTACTCGTATAGTAGTACAGTTGGCACAGTACAGTAAACTGCCAGTTAGTATTTAAACATTTAACAGGTGACATTTCTAACATTTTTGAACAGAAATAGTTCATGCACATTCAGATAAATTCTTCAAAATTACAATTAAAAAAAATGGCCGGGGGCCGGGCTGTATATATGCGCACTAATTGACTGAAAGAGCACTCAGTTGGCGCGATGATGTCATGTTATCAATGGAAAAATGCATTTTTAGAGCATATGATTTGCCTGAGCAGCTAGGAGACCACGAGAGTAACAAGCGGTTGCCTTGTTGCCTTTCCATTAAGAACAATAAATTAGTTTTTAGTATAAGTTTGCTGGTTTCAAGAAATGTAATGCCCAGCGCATATCATTATGTCAAGATAATGGCACTAGCATTTACTTCATTTAAGAATTTTTTCAACATATTGAGCCAAAAGGTCTCATATTATTTTTTTCTACCAAGAAAAGTGGACTTGTTATTAGTGAGAATATACTTATTTTAAGGTATTTTTGGGTTCATTGAGGTTAGCTAATTTGACTTGTTTTGGAAAGTCTTGACAAGCCAAATTTTCTTGTTCTATTGGCAGATAATTTTGCTTAGTTCAAATAAAATAACCCTCATTTTTGTATTATTTTTTTCTTGTTTTTGAACACTGACTTTTTGCAGTGTTGGACTTCCTCTTCCTTCTCCTTCCTTGTCTATATTCTAATTTTGGTAGCACGTTAGTATGGGGAACATATTCACCATTAATTAGTTGCTTATTAAAGTAAAAAAAGACTTAATTGAGAGTTATTTGGACACTAGGGGAACATATTAGGGTTAGGGTTAGGGCAGGGGTGTCCAAAGTGCGGCCCGGGGGCCATTTGCGGCCCGCAGGTAATTTTTTAACGGCCCCACGGCACATTCTAAAAATATGATTAAAAAAATAAAAAACATAAAAAGTGGTATAAAAGAGCAAACAGGTGAAATGTAACAAGAAGATGTTGCAATGTTTACTCTAATAACACAAAGCTGCCATGCAGGCTGTTTCTTTCTTTAAAAAATAATAATGAATCAAAATCAATATCATTATGAATTATTGACCTATTCAAAGCTCCAATTACGTCACATTAAATATTCCACTTTGGAATATTTTTTGGGGAAAATGTTGCATATTTTGTGTCTGCCATATAAAAAACTAAGCTGTTTTGTTTAAGAGCCTAAAACGAACAAACAAAAAACATAAACAACAACAAAAGTTATAATTGATGGATAGATCTGAAGTTGATCTTGAGACTATTGTGTTAAAAGTATGATTTATTTTTTAATACTTTACTGAGCAGGATCCTTTTGGATCCCCAATAATTTTAGTGGGACTTTTTTTTTTAAGTGTCTATTTAAGTTGCTCAGAAATAATAATGAATTAATGTTGTTATGAGGTATGCTATGAACTCCAATTATTATATCATCTCAAATATTCCACTTTATAAATGTTATTGGGGAAAATATTGCATAGTTTGTGTTTTTTCCATAAAAAAAACTGGGTTTTCTTTGACAAAAAGAGCATACAACTTAAATCTTGAAAAAACACTTTATATTGACAGGTAGACCTAATGTTGATCTGGAGATTTAGACCTTGAATAATAATAATAATACTAAATAATGACACATTTTTTATATATTTTTTACCTAAACCCTTTGGGGTCCCCAGGCCTAAATGTATATTTTTGTATACATGTATTGTTTTTTAAAATAAAAAATATCAAAATGTGCGGCCCTCACTGGAAAAAGTTTGGACACCCCTGGGTTAGGGTTACTAATAAGCAATAATTCTGAGATTATTGAGGGAAGACTCTTAGTTAATGGCTTACTGCTTGTATAATAAGGCCATGCAGAATAAGGCATTAATAATGACTAATTAAGAGCCAATATGTTACTAATATGCATGTTAATAAGCAACTAATTAATGGTGAATATGTGTTCCCCATACTAAAGTGTTACCCTAATTTGTTAAATATTCCCCTCTCGGTCCTACTTTCCTTCGCCCCTGAACGTGTCGCCAACTCTCTCTGTCCTCTCGCCATCCATCAGCTGAATGTTGCCTTGCAGAGATGGTGAAGAAGATCCTTCTCTTCTGTTCTGCTTGAACATCTCCCATATTTCCGTGCGCTCACCCAACCCCATGAAGTGCTCCGTGCTGGGGTGACGATGTTACCACCAGGTCAAAGTTCAGTATTAAATCAGTGTGGAAGAAGATCATTAGAGCAAGCAGAGGACTCACTGCCAGCATTTTTTCCTAACCCCCATCTTTATTGCTGCACCTTCACTCTCTTCCTTCTCCTTTTGACTCTTTTTTTTCCCCTCCCCATCTGTAGACTTCAGACCCCCAACACCACCCCCACCCCTCAACCCCCCCCTCAGACAGCAGACGTCCTCTGGAGGCATGTGAAGCGTGACGACGCGAGTGAAGGCTTCTCTGCATGACACCCTTTGACTTTTCCTCGTCTGTGACGGCGCGCGCTCGTCTTTCTGTGCCGTGTTTTCCTCTTTTTGCAGCAGGACGCCTGCTTTCAAAAAGTCAGGGGAAAAAAAATGGTCAAATTGATTGATTGGTTTAATTAAAGCCAGCGCGCCCGTGATCGTTTAGTAATGCCTGATTGGTTGTTTGGCCAAGTTGATGACAAGCGCTTATTTAATTAACTCCACAGTTAAATATTTACTCCCAGCAAATAAATAGGTGGCTCGTACGAGAGAAAAAAAACTGTCCACAAGGAGAATGGATGATTTGACATTTGATTTGTATTCAAATCTTGTGTTCTTATATTTCAAACCCTTATCTAGCAGAGCTGGGGGGGTCGTGACTGAAAACTACTGTATTTTTCGGACTATAAATCGCAGTTTTTTTAATAGTTTGGCCGGGGGTGCGACTTATACTCAGGAGCGACTTATGTGTGAAATGATTAACACATTACCGTAAAATATCAAATAATATTATTTAGCTCATTCACGTAAGAGACTAGACGTATAAGATTTCATCGGATTTAGCGATTAGGAGTGACAGATTGTTTGGTAAACGTATAGCATGTTCTATACGGCGTGGCAAAGTTGGTAGAGTGGCCGTGCCAGCAATCGGAGGGTTGCTGGTTACTGGGGTTCAATCCCCACCTTCTACCGTCCTAGTCACGTCCGTTGTGTCCCTGGGCAAGACACTTCACCCTTGCTCCTGATGGCTGCTGGTTAGCGCCTTGCATGGCAGCTCCCGCCATCAGTGTGTGAATGTGTGTGTGAATGTGGAAATAGTGTCAAAGCGCTTTGAGTACCTTGAAGGTAGAAAAGCGCTATACAAGTACAACCCATTTATCATTATTATATGTTATAGTTATTTGAATGACTCTTACCATAATATGTTACGTTAACATACCAGGCACGTTCTCAGTTGGTTATTTATGCCTCATATAACGTACACTTATTCAGCCTGTTGTTCACTATTCTTTATTTATTTTAAATTGCCTTTCAAATGTCTATTCTTGGTGTTGGGTTTTATCAAATACATTTCCCCCAAAAATGCGACTTATACTCCAGTGCGACTTATATGTTTTTTTCCTTCTTTATTATGCATTTTCGGCCGGTGCGACTTATAATCCGGAGCGACTTATACGCCGAAAAATACAGTACATCACTATACATGTTTTTTATATTGATGGATATCGATAATTATGGATACTTTTTATGACTTGTTAACGCCTGCCAATAAATACAGTAAATTAATTTCCAACTTAACAAGGGTGCTATTTATCTGTGGGGAAGGTGTCTGGTAGCCAGGTTAATGAGCGGCTAAAGTAATAAAATAAAATAGATTTGAAGGTAGTATGGATTTGAGACACTAGATGGCAGTAGTGTATAAGCTTTTGAACACTACACTGAGTAGTTTGGGAAGCTACTCATTAAACCAACACATTGGAAGTGTCAGGATGTTCCCGCACCAACAAAACTAAAGACAAGTTTATTTTATTGAGTTGAAATACACGATATTGCCAAAAGTGTTTGGCCACCTGCCTTTACTCACATAGGAACTTGAAGTGCCATCGCATGGAATTGTCCAAAATGTTTTGGTATCCTGGAGCATTCAAAGTTTCCTTTCACTGGAACTAAGGGGCCAAGCCCAACTCCTGAAAAACAACCCCACACCATAATTCCTCCTCCACCAAATTTCACACTCGGCACAATGCAGTCCAAAATGTAGCGTTCTCCTGGCAACCTCCAAACCCAGACTGGTCCATCACATTGCCAGATGGAAAAGCATAACTCATCAGTCCAGAGAAGGCTTTACACCACTGCATCCCACGCTTTGCATTGGACTTGGGGATGTATGGCTTAGATGCAGCTGCTCGGCCATGGAAACCCATTCCATGTAGCTCTCTGCGTACTGTACGTGGGCTAATTGGAAGATCACATGAAGTTTGGAGCTCTGTAGCAACTGACTGTGCAGAAAGTCTTTGCACTATGCGCTTCAGCATCCGCTGACCCCTCTCTGTCAGTTTACGTGGCCTACCACTTGGTGGCTGAGTTGCTGTTGTTCCCAAACTCTTCACTTTTCTTATAATAAAGTGGACTTTGGAATATTTAGGAGCGAGGAAATTTCACGATTGGATTTGTTGCACAGGTGGCATCCTATGACACTTCCACGCTGGAAATCACTGAGAGTGGCCCATTCTTACACAAATGTTTGTAGAAACAGTCTCCATGCCTAAGTGCTTGATTTTATACACCGTGCCAAGTGATTAGGACACCTGATTCTCATCATTTGGATGGGTGGCCAAACACTTTTGGCAATATAGTGTATCAAGAGATTACAGTTTCTCTTTTTACTCCATGCAGAGAATCCACAGCAAGTCAGAAAGACGGCGCAACCAAACTTGGTAGTTAATACTGTTACGTCATTGACTGTTCAATATTTTATCAAACACATTTTATATTGATATCGATTGTGTGTCTAATTGCGATGTATAAAGATTAAGATTAAGATGAGTTTATTTCAAAGGGGACAATGCAATTTCATAATACACATGCTTAAAAAAGCCAGAATTAATCATCTGTAGTCCCCTGGCCATGATGTAAAAAAGGCAGTAAAATTACAATTTCAAAGAAAAAGAGAGAAAAAGAAAAAAAGCACACAATACATTTACGATTTAATAAAAAATAAAATACATCAGCACCTCCAAGTCCGAGTCCATGGTTCTCGCCCGGAAAAGGGTGGAGTGCCATCTCCGGGTTGGGGAGGAGACCCTGCCCCAAGTGGAGTGGAGTTCAAGTACCTCGGAGTCTTGTTCACCAGTGAGGGAAGAGTGGATCATGAGATCGACAGGCGGATCGGTGCGGCGTCTTCAGTCTTCAGTAATGTGGACGCTGTATCGATCCGTTGTGGTGAAGAAGGAGCTGAGCCGGAAGGCAAAGCTCTCAATTTACCGATCGATCTACGATCCCATCCTCACCTATGGTCATGAGCTTTGGGTTATGACCGAAAGGACAAGATCACGGGTACAAGCGGCCGAAATGAGTTTCCTGCGCCGGGTGGCGGGGCTCTCCCTTAGAGATAGGGTGAGAAGCTCTGTCATCCGGGGGGAGCTCAAAGTAAAGCCGCTGCTCCTCCACATCGAGAGGAGCCAGATGAGGTGGTTCGGGCATCTGGTCAGGATGCCACCCGAACGCCTCCCTAGGGAGGTGTTTAGGGCACGTCCGACCGGTAGGAGGCCACGGGGAAGACCCAGGACACGTTGGGTAGACTATGTCTCCCGGCTGGCCTGGGAACGCCTCGGGATCCCCCGGGAAGAGCTGGACGAAGTGGCTGGGGAGAGGAAAGTCTGGGCTTCCCTGCTTAGGCTGCTGCCCCCGCGACCCGACCTCGGATAAGTGGAAGAAGATTGATGGATGGATGGAAAATACAACATCACAACCTAAACATTTATCTTAGCATCAAAACAGGCTCACATTTTAGTGCTGGCAGCTGTAGGCGTTGATAAGCCACTTTTTCAATTGTTCAATGTTAATATCAATTCATTATCAATTATTACCAATCAATTATACTAATATCGTTTTATCAGCCCAACCATAGTTTTTGACATAAGTCGTTGTCGACATAGCTAAACCTATTAATTGCGTGCACATAAGGAGAATGGAAGATTTTTGTTGGTGGACATATTTTCATTTAATTATTTTCATGTTTCATACTCTTATCTAACAGGGGCCGTACTTATCAAGCTTCTTAAGAGTGCCATTTTACACTTAAGTCCTGAGAATTTGCGAAATTTAGTCCTACTCTCAAACTTAAGAATAAAAGCTTTTTATCAACGTTCTTAAGTCTAAGAATCACTCCTACTCTCCACAATATTTAAGAGACCTTCAGAGGTGTCTTAAGTGGTTAGGAGTTGCCAGCAGGGGATGGCACTGAGGCGAGAGAGACGTGCGCGAACGTTCAGGGAACGGAACAATGTTTTTGTTTTTTTTGATGACGAGCAGCTGATCAAACGGTATCGTTTAGACAGAGCGGGTATTATTTTTGTCACAGATTTAATACTTTTCGATTCCTTGTTGATTTCTGCATGTGTCTGCAGTGGGCTAGTATATATAGAGCCACCCACACCAGTTTCAAATTAGTTGCCTAATTAATGAATTGGAAAGAACATTTTATGAGAGTAGCGTATGTGTGTGGCCGTGAGGTGAGTGACGTCAGTGAGTGTGTGGGCGATAGAAGAGAGGGAGCGGTAGCGTGAGTGCCGGCGGGGACTAGTTTGTTTTGTATTATTTTGTAGTTTATTGTCAAAATATACACTCCCATTGTCCACTTAAATATTTCCAAGATATTTCTTTATTCTTAGACAACGGATTCCCTTCCGTGATTGGTCATTTCTATGGACACAGAAATGACGTCACCTAAAATTCCGTTTACGGCACATAGTAATGTCGTAATTCAGCTCTGAGTGTGACACTTAAGATTCAGTCCTACACTTCGCTGAAAGTGTGAGTAAGACGCTTGATAACTAACTTTTAAGTGCAGCTTTCAGCGAAGAATTTATTTACTCTTAAGTCAACTCTTAGCAGACTTCTTAGGAGTAATTCTAAGAAGCTTGATAAGTACGGCCCCAGAGCTGCGGGTTGTCAACATAAGTGACGTCCACCTGGGAGTATTGTTACCTCCTTGAGTGCAACATCCCAAGCTCATCAGTCCACTTCCCAAGGTGGTTTGTGTCCAGACCCCCCGCCCCCCCCCCACTCGACCCCTGCCTCCTGCTTCCCCACAGCCCAGAACTGTCAGGAACGTCACTGCGTCCATCGGTCACATCACAACCTACTTAGGAAATGTTTTGACAGGACTCGTCTTTGTCTGCGTGATAGGATGGGCGGCGGGGTTCACAGGTCATCTTCTTCATGGTGTCTCCACACACATTTTAATTGAATTTGGATGATGATTCATTGCTCCTAAACCCGGACCGTCGTGTCGGCCCCCAGTAATGAGAGTGCTCCACTTCACTTCCTGCTTCATCATTCTTCTTTGTCCACTTTAAATAAGAACCCGGGCCAAGTCTCGCTCTACTTCCTCCGTCGTTCTGCTTCTTCCTTTTTTCCTGCCGTGCCCTTAAAGACGAATCCATCCTGGTGAGATGAAGTCTCACTCGGCTGTAAATCAACGTCTATGGAGGTTCATTTGTGTCTTCATGACGAAAGCTTTGTTTTTGGCACTGAATTTATGTAACTGAGTTTTTTCACATCAAATTATGCTGACAATTTCATTGAAAAACAATTCAGTTTATAAAAATTCAGTGTAAAATGTCACTAAAACTGTCACTCAAAAAGTGCAGATTCTTACCATTGGAATCATTTCTATGGTTTGAAAAACTTCATCAGGCCGCATTGAAATGTTAATTATTAGAGATGTCCGATAATTGCTTTTTTGCCGATATCCGATATTCCGATATTGTCCAACTCTTAACTACCGATTCCGATATCAACCGATACCGATATATACAGTCGTGGAATTAACACATTATTATGCCTAATTTTGTTGTGATGCCCCGCTGGATGCATTAAACAATGTAACAAGGTTTTCCAAAATACATCAACTCAAGTTATGGAAAAAAATGCCAACATGGCACTGCCATATTTATTATTGAAGTCACAAAGTGCTTCATTTTTTTTAACATGCCTCAAAACAGCAGCTTGGAATTTGGGACATGCTCTCCCTGAGAGAGCATGAGGAGGTTGAGGTGGGCGGGGTTGGGGGAGTGGGCGGGGTTGAGGTGGGGGGGGGTAGCAGGGGGTGTATATTGTAGCGTCCCGAAAGAGTTAGTGCTGCAAGGGGTTCTGGGTATTTGTTCTGTTTTTTGTTCTCCCGAAATGTGTTTATCATTCTTGTTTGGTGTGGGTTCACAGTGTGGCGCATATTTGTAACAGTGTTAAAGTTGTTTATACGGTCACCCTCAGTGTGACCTGTATGGCTGTTGACCAAGTATGGCTTGCATTCACTTGTGTGTGTGAAAAACCGTAGATATTATGTGATTGGGCCGGCACGCAAAGGCAGTGCCTTTAAGGTTTATTGGCGCTCTGTACTTCTCCGTGCGTCCGTGTACACAGCGGCGTTTTAAAAAGTCATACATTTTACTTTTTGAAACCGATACTTTTGAAACCGATACCGATAATTTCCGATATTACATTTTAAAGCCTTTATCGGCCGATAATATCGGCAGTCCGATATTATCCGACATCTCTATTAATTATGTATGCCCAGGTTGCCCAGTTAACTGCTTTTTTTATGCCGTGTCACATGACTTCATACTTGGTACCTCATTGGCTGGTTCTGAGGCAGGATGGAGTGCAACTGAGTCTTGCTTTTTGAAGCAGCAAATATTTTGACACTGAATTTTTCAGCACTGACTTTTAAAACACTGAATTTTTTTCAATGAAACTGTCAGCATGATTTAATTAAATTCACAAAATTCAAACGCAAAAAAAATCAATTACATAAACTCGGTGTCAAAAAAAACTTTGGTAATAGAGACCCAAATTAATCTCAGTAAGAGTCACGTCTTCAGTGTGTTGGCAAACACAAACAAGAGACAAAAAAAAAGAGACAAAGAAGAATTAGAAATGAAAAAGTCAGGAGTGCTTGTCGTGTATCGCTCATAAAAACCCTTGCACACTTTGAAGTGTCCTCCAAAGGGCCACATAGCGAGGAGTCATTAGGACGCCACAGTTCGCCCAGGTCGTATCCAAACCTTGTTGCCTAGTTACCTTCTCCCCAGGTGACGGACAGGCTGCCCGGGGTCACGTGACAGCGAGATGTATGACAATCCAAAGCTTTATCTGCCGCCACAGACCAGGCCGTCGCCCTGATGGATGCTTCTGCCGCCACTTGACAGACGCAACCGAAAATGATGAACGCACAAAGTCACTGCAGTGATCACATGTTAGATCAGCAGCCAATCACAGGCGGCATTAATGCAAAATATGTTAATCGCTAAAAAGGTGTCCAGTTTCTTCCCAGACGGACAGGAGGGCTGTCTTAATTGTGGCTCCGGGGCCATTTTGTCGTTGTTTTATTGCCCCGCTGCTAACTCTGCACATCAAGTTAAACACAACCCGCATCAGAACTTCACTCTGAAATTTCTGAATATGTGGAATGGCCCAAATCTCCTACAAACCAAAATCGTCAACCGCCTGTGTTACAGCAATAGGTCCGTAAACATCACAGTAAGCAGGGTCCTCAACCCCTAAGTCAGGGGTCCCTAATGGTCGATCGCAAAAATATTAGAAAAAAGTAATGTATTAATATGACATCAGTGACACCCCCACCCAGAGAGGGAATGACAGACCTGCAAACAGACACCGATTTTAACCCCTGAACACGCCTCACATCTAGGGATGTCCGATAATGGCTTTTTGCCGATATCCGATATGCCGATATTGTCCAACTCTTTAATTACCGATACCGATATCAACCGATACCGATATCAACCGATACCGATATCAACCGATATATACAGTCGTGGAATTAACACATTATTATGCCCTAATTTGGACAACCAGGTATGGTGGAGATAAGGTACTTTTTAAAAAAAATGAATCAAATAAAGTAAGATAAATAAATTAAAAACATTTTCTTGAATAAAAAAAAAAGTAAAACAATATAAAAACAGTTACATAGAAACTAGTAATTAATGAACATTTGTAAAATGAACTGTTAAAGGTTAGTATTATTAGTGGACCAGCAGCACGCACAATCATGTGTGCTTACGGACTGTATCCCTTGCAGACTGTATTGATATATATTGATATATAATGTAGGAACCAGAATATTAATAACAGAAAGAAACAACCCTTTTGTGTGAATGAGTGTAAATGGGGTGGGTTGGTGCACTAATTGTAAGTGTATCTTGTGTTTTTTATGTGGATTTTATAAAAAAAACAAAAACAAAAACGATACTGCTAATAAAAAAAAAACGATACCGATAATTTCCGATATTAAATTTTAACGCATTTATCGGCTGATAATATCGGCAGACCGATATTATCGGACATCTCTACTCACATCAATCAATCAATCAAAGTTTATTTATATAGCCCTTAATCGCAAGTGTCTCAAAGGGCTGCACAAGCCACAACGACATCCTCGGCTCAGATCCCACATCAGGGCAAGAAAAAACTCAACCCAATGGGACAATGAGAAACCTTGGAGTGCGCACCTTCAATGAATGGCCTATTTCAAAACTTTGTTCATATATAAGGCGCACTGCATTACAAGGCGCATAGAATAGACGCTACAGTAGAGGCTGGGGTTACGTTATGCATCCTGTAGTTGCGACACCTGTTGTGGCTCAATATTGGTCCATATATAAGGCACACCGGATTGTAAGATGCACTGTCAGCTTTTGAGAAAATTAGAGGTTTTTAGGTGCGCTTTATAGTGCGGAAAATACGGTATATATATATATGTATATACATACATACAGTACAGGCCAAAAGTTTGGACACCCCTTCTCATTCAATGCGTTGTCTTTAATTTCATGACTATTTACATTGTAGATTGTCACTGAAGGCATCAAAACTATGAATGAACACATGTGGAGTTATGTACTTAACAAATTCTTCAAAATAGCCACCCTTTGCTCTGATTACTGCTTTGCACACTCTTGGCATTCTCTCGATGAGCTTCAAGAGGTAGTCACCTGAAATGGTTTTCAATTCACAGGTGTCATAGTTTTGATGCCTTCAGTGACAATCTACAATGTAAATAGTCATGAAAATAAAGACAACGCATTGAAATGAGGTGCGTCCAAACTTTTGGCCTGTAGTCGGGGTCCACTTAAATTGATTCATGATACAGATATATACTATCATCATAACACAGTCATCACACAAGATAATCATCAGAGTATATACATTGAATTATTTACATTATTTACAATCCGGGGTGTGGAGGGGGGGTAGGTTTGGTTGATATCAACACTTCAGTCATCAACAATTGCATCATCAGAGAAATGGGCATTGGAACAGTGTAGGACTGACTTGGTAGGATATGTACAGCAAGTAGTGGACATAGAGAGAGATATCAGAGAGCATAAGAATAAGAATAATTATCTACATTTGATTATTTACAATCCGGGGAGGTGGGATGTGAAAGGAAGTTTGTTAGTTTAGGGTTGAAGTTGCCTGGAGGTGTTGTTTTAGTGCGGTTTTGAAGGAGGATAGAGATGCCCTTTCTTTTACACCTGTTGGGAGTGCATTCCATATTGATGTGGCATAGAAGGAGAAGGAGTTGTCAAATATTAATTAATTGAAAAGGAATTAATTAGCTTAATTAATAGACGATCATATTTTGATCCACGTGTTGTGAAGTGTACGTCAATAAACATGTAAAGGATATGAGAGTGGTGATCTCTGATCTAAGACAAGCTGATGAATTGTACATGCTCAATTCACACTTATGACGAATCTGGATCCGATCCAGATCAGAAGCCTCTGACTGCATTCACACATTTATTCTGTCAGAGTCACACTGGTGTCCTTATGGAACGGGGGGGGGGAAATTGGTTAGTTTAAATAGTGCATATTTCCATCTTCTGTTTCACACGTTGGGGACGGCGTGGTGCGTTTGTGGAGAGTGGCCGTGCCAGCAACCTGAGGGTTCCTGGTTCGATCCCCACCTTCTACCAACCTAGTCACGTCACTTGAGCAAGACACTTCACCCTTGCTCCTGATGGGTGATGGTTAGGGCCTTGCATGGCAGCCCCTGCCATCAGTATGTGAATGGGTGAATGTGGAAATAGTGTCAAAGCACTTTGAGTACCTTAAAGGTAGAAAAGCGCTATACTAGTATAACCCATTTACACATATTGGCGCCAACACTGACTCGCATCGCTTCATTGTGAAGTGAATTATATTTATATAGCGCTTTTCTCTAGTGACTCAAAGCGCTTTACATAGTGAAACCCAATATCTAAGTTACATTTACACCAGTGTGGGTGGCACTGGGAGCAGGTGGGTAAAGGGTCTTGCCCAAGGACACAACGGCAGTGACTAGGATGGCGAAAGCGGGAATCGAACCTGGAACCCTCAAGTTGCTGGCACGGCCACTCTACCAACCGCCCCATTGATGACATTTAGCTCCTCTTCTTCCTCCTAGCCCGACATGTTTGCCGTTGTATCGATTCGCCGTCTAATTGCCATGTTTTGCACGATCCGTCAGGCCCCCGCCGTTGTCGCGTTAAAGCTGTTTAATCCTGAGGGAAAGCTGAGATCATTCGACGGGCAACCAAATGACCTCAGACACGGCGACACCTTGACCCCTCTAATCTCTGTGCGGCATCGACACACACCTGCGACGCTTGTTGGTGCTGCTAATCCCCTGGTTAGCATCACACTCCCGCCTAGAACATCAGTTTCTCATTTCTTTACACGCTGAAGCTATTTTGTCACCTTCAGAAATGATGAAAATAGAAATAATGGTAACACTTTAGTATGGGGAAAATATTCACCATTAATTAGTTGCTTATTAACATGCAAATTAGTAACATATTGGCTCTTAATTAGTCATTACTCTAAATTAAGTCTTTGTTACTTAGAATATGTTCCCCTAGTGTCCAAATAACTCTAAATTAAGTCTTTGTTACTTAGAATATGTTCCCCTAGTGTCCAAATAACTCTAAATTAAGTCTGTGTTACTTAGAATATGTTCCCCTAGTGTCCAAATAACTCTAAATTAAGTCTTTGTTACTTAGAATATGTTCCCTTAGTGTCCAAATAACTCTAAATTAAGTCTTTGTTACTTAGAATATGTTCCCCTAGTGTCCAAATAACTCTAAATTAAGTCTTTGTTACTTAGAATATGTTCCCCTATTGTCCAAATAACTCTAAATTAAGTCTTTGTTACATACAATATGTTCCCCTATTGTCCAAATAACTCTAAATTAAGTCTTTGTTACATAGAATATGTTCCCCTATTGTCCAAATAACTCTAAATTAAGTCTTTGTTACATAGAATATGTTCCCCTAGTGTCCAAATAACTCTAAATTAAGTCTTTGTTACTTAGAATATGTTCCCCTAGTGTCCAAATAACTCTAAATTAAGTCTTTGTTACTTAGAATATGTTCCCCTAGTGTCCAAATAACTCTAAATTAAGTCTTTGTTACTTAGAATATGTTCCCTTAGTGTCCAAATAACTCTAAATTAAGTCTTTGTTACTTAGAATATGTTCCCCTAGTGTCCAAATAACTCTAAATTAAGTCTTTGTTACTTAGAATATGTTCCCCTATTGTCCAAATAACTCTAAATTAAGTCTTTGTTACATACAATATGTTCCCCTATTGTCCAAATAACTCTAAATTAAGTCTTTGTTACATAGAATAAGTTCCCCTATTGTCCAAATAACTCTAAATTAAGTCTTTGTTACATACAATATGTTCCCCTATTGTCCAAATAACTCTAAATTAAGTCTTTGTTACACAGTATATGTTCCCCTAGTGTCCAAATAACTCTAAATTAAGTCTTTGTTACATACAATATGTTCCCCTAGTGTCCAAATAACTCTAAATTAAGTCTTTGTTACATAGAATATGTTCCCCTAGTGTCCAAATAACTCCAAATTAAGTCTTTGTTACATAGAATATGTTCCCCCATTGTCCAAATAACTCTAAATTAAGTCTTTGTTACATAGAATATGTTCCCCTAGTGTCCAAATAACTCTAAATTAAGTCTTTGTTACGTAGAATATGTTCCCCTAGTGTCCAAATAACTCTAAATTAAGTCTTTGTTACTTAGAATATGTTCCCCTAGTGTCCAAATAACTCTAAATTAAGTCTTTGTTACTTAGAATATGTTCCCCTAGTGTCCAAATAACTCTAAATTAAGTCTTTGTTACTTAGAATATGTTCCCTTAGTGTCCAAATAACTCTAAATTAAGTCTTTGTTACTTAGAATATGTTCCCCTAGTGTCCAAATAACTCTAAATTAAGTCTTTGTTACTTAGAATATGTTCCCCTATTGTCCAAATAACTCTAAATTAAGTCTTTGTTACATACAATATGTTCCCCTATTGTCCAAATAACTCTAAATTAAGTCTTTGTTACATAGAATATGTTCCCCTATTGTCCAAATAACTCTAAATTAAGTCTTTGTTACATACAATATGTTCCCCTATTGTCCAAATAACTCTAAATTAAGTCTTTGTTACACAGTATATGTTCCCCTAGTGTCCAAATAACTCTAAATTAAGTCTTTGTTACTTAGAATATGTTCCCCTAGTGTCCAAATAACTCTAAATTAAGTCTTTGTTACATACAATATGTTCCCCTATTGTCCAAATAACTCTAAATTAAGTCTTTGTTACACAGTATATGTTCCCCTAGTGTCCAAATAACTCTAAATTAAGTCTTTGTTACATACAATATGTTCCCCTATTGTCCAAATAACTGTAAATTAAGTCTTTGTTACTTAGAATATGTTCCCCTAGTGTCCAAATAACTCTAAATTAAGTCTTTGTTACTTAGAATATGTTCCCTTAGTGTCCAAATAACTCTAAATTAAGTCTTTGTTACTTAGAATATGTTCCCCTATTGTCCAAATAACTCTAAATTAAGTCTTTGTTACATACAATATGTTCCCCTATTGTCCAAATAACTCTAAATTAAGTCTTTGTTACATACAATATGTTCCCCTATTGTCCAAATAACTCTAAATTAAGTCTTTGTTACATAGAATATGTTCCCCTATTGTCCAAATAACTCTAAATTAAGTCTTTGTTACATAGAATATGTTCCCCTATTGTCCAAATAACTCTAAATTAAGTCTTTGTTACTTAGAATATGTTCCCCTAGTGTCCAAATAACTCTAAATTAAGTCTTTGTTACATACAATATGTTCCCCTATTGTCCAAATAACTCTAAATTAAGTCTTTGTTACACAGTATATGTTCCCCTAGTGTCCAAATAACTCTAAATTAAGTCTTTGTTACATACAATATGTTCCCCTATTGTCCAAATAACTGTAAATTAAGTCTTTGTTACTTAGAATATGTTCCCCTAGTGTCCAAATAACTCTAAATTAAGTCTTTGTTACTTAGAATATGTTCCCTTAGTGTCCAAATAACTCTAAATTAAGTCTTTGTTACTTAGAATATGTTCCCCTATTGTCCAAATAACTCTAAATTAAGTCTTTGTTACATACAATATGTTCCCCTATTGTCCAAATAACTCTAAATTAAGTCTTTGTTACATAGAATATGTTCCCCTATTGTCCAAATAACTCTAAATTAAGTCTTTGTTACATAGAATATGTTCCCCTGGTGTCCAAATAACTCTAAATTAAGTCTTTGTTACTTAGAATATGTTCCCCTAGTGTCCAAATAACTCTAAATTAAGTCTTTGTTACTTAGAATATGTTCCCCTAGTGTCCAAATAACTCTAAATTAAGTCTTTGTTACTTAGAATATGTTCCCTTAGTGTCCAAATAACTCTAAATTAAGTCTTTGTTACACAGTATATGTTCCCCTAGTGTCCAAATAACTCTAAATTAAGTCTTTGTTACACAGTATATGTTCCCCTAGTGTCCAAATAACTCTAAATTAAGTCTTTGTTACTTAGAATATGTTCCCTTAGTGTCCAAATAACTCTAAATTAAGTCTTTGTTACACAGTATATGTTCCCCTAGTGTCCAAATAACTCTAAATTAAGTCTTTGTTACTTAGAATATGTTCCCCTAGTGTCCAAATAACTCTAAATTAAGTCTTTGTTACTTAGAATATGTTCCCCTAGTGTCCAAATAACTCTAAATTAAGTCTTTGTTACTTAGAATATGTTCCCCTAGTGTCCAAATAACTCTAAATTAAGTCTTTGTTACTTAGAATATGTTCCCCATACTAAAGTGTTACCGAAATAATCAGTTCCAGGATCATAAAAGCTTTATTTGGTGTACATGCAACTTTGGAAGTCACATTTTAACGTACAAGTGTAAAACATACAAGCCTGCTCAGTGGCCTTGTGGTTAGGGTGTCCGCCCTGGGATCGGTAAGTCGTGAGTTCAAACCCCGGCCGAGTCATACCAAAGATTATAAAAATGGGACCCATTACCTCCCTCGGCATCAAGGGTTGGAATTGGGGGTTAAATCGCCAAAATTATTTGCGAGTGGGGCACCTGCTGCTGCTCACTGCTCCCCTCACCGCCCAGGGGGTGGAACAAGGGGTTGGGTCAAATGCAGAGGATAATTTCACCACACCTAGTGTGTGTGTGTGTGGCTATCATTGGTCCTTTAACTTTAACTTTAAAAAGGGAAAGAAAAGGCGAACCACACAAGTAAATCACCAAAATGATTCCTGAGCGCGGCCACAGCTGCTGCTCACTGCTCCCCTCACCTCCCATAGGGGTAAACATGGGGATGGGTCAAATGCAGAGGATAATTTCACCACACCTAGTGTGTGTGTGTGTGTGTGGCTATCAGTGGTACTTTAACGTTAAAAAGTGAAAGAAAAGGCGAACCACACGAGTAAATCACCAGAACGACTCCAGAGCGAGGCCACGGCTGCTGCTCACTGCTCCCCTCACCTCCAAGGGTGTTGAACAAGGGGATGGGTCAAATGCAGAGGATAATTTCACCACACCTAGTGTGTGTGTGTGTGGCTATCAGTGGTACTTTAACTTTAAAAACTGAAAGAAAAGGCGAACCACACGAGTAAATCGCCAAAATTATTCCTCAGCGCGGCCACCGCTGCTGCTCACTGCTCCCCTCACCTCCCAGGGGGTGGAACAAGGGGATGGGTCAAATGCAGAGGATAATTTCACCACACCTAGTGTGTGTGTGGCTATCATTGGTACTTTAACTTGAACTTAAATCCTTGGATGCTCGCCAATGTTGGCTCTTGTGAGACTTAAAACATATTTTTTATGCTTGAACTCTGAATTTTCCGGTCTCATTTTGACTTTAGCGCGTGTGCCGTAGCCGCGTGTTGCAGTGACTGCTAACATGCTGACCAGCTCTAATACCGCTGAGCACCTGAGCCACTTTCAAGAAAAAACACGTTGCTGTTTTGTTTCTTCACGCTAACGTTAAAGTAGCCGCACGCCCACAAGCACCCATATGTTTCCAAATGTCTTCCGTTGTCCTTTGTATCGCACACCGTCTCAGCTGAGGAAAGGTGTGATAGCACAAAGGAAGCACGCCAGCGGCACCTCTCTGTTACTTAGCCGCTAGCGTCCCCGCTTCGATCGATGGCGTGGCACTTATCGCCCTCATCATCTCGCCTCATTTTTCACCGCTTAGCAGGGCGGCTGCCTCTCTTTGTCAGCGGACTAAGGGCCGGGGCCCCCCTCACACCCCTCCCCTTTATCTGATAAGCTTGTCTAAGCTAACCGCTACAATGTTTATCTCTCTCTGTGTGTGTGTGTGTGTGTGTGTGTGTGTGTGTGTGTGTGTGTGTGTGTGTGTGTGTGTGTGTGTGTGTGTGTGTGTGTGTGTGTGTGTGTGTGTGTGTGTGTGTGTGTGTGTGTGTGTGTGTTCTTGTATTCCTACCCTTCTTGAGACATCAACAAGAAAAAGTACCTTCCATATGAGGACCGGTGAACAAGTTAGGACCCAAATTATGGCCCCAATACGGAAAACCATTGCATCTAATAGAGAGCCAAATACTAGAGTCCGTGAACATTGCTCCAAAGTCAGAATTTTTTTTGTTGATTTAATGTGCATACAAAAGTGAACATGGACAGGTACAAAGGCAGCAATATATAATAAAACAAGACGGCAGCTAAAGAAGGACTTCCCTATTCATCCCCGGAAAAAACGCCAGGTGAACAGCTTATTTTACGACTTCCGGTGCTGACGCGCGTCCCATAAGTGACCATAGGATGAACAAATACACTACGGTACTAAGATTATAGTGGCCATTAACAGTTAGCTTCTACAGCTGGGTTTCCCAAAGTGCGGCACAGGGGCCATCTGTGGTCCGTGACTCCTTTGTCATCGGCCTTAAGTACATTACAAAAAACAAAAAAACAGACATCTCATTTGCACGCCTGGTGGCCCCCTTAGGCCAAAATGATTAACAAAAATAAATATGTACATAGAGACCCGCTGTAATAACTTGAAGTAAATAATGAAGATTAAAAACATAAAATTCAACAACAAAAAAATGTACTAAAATCTTACCTTTTTTATATTTGCATAGTATGTATATATTATTAATGTTGTAACTACAAATCTTTATACATCTAGAAAGGGTGGTCCTAAAGAGGTAGACGTTTTTCTCAGGTCTAAAGAAGGTAACAAATACAAGAATGTGTGTGTGTTCTTGTATTTCTACCCTTGTTGAGACATCAACAAGAAAAAGCACCTTCCATATGAGGACCGGTGAACAAGTTAGGACCCAAATCATGGTCCCAATAAGGAAAACCATTGCATCTAATAGAGAGCCAAATACTAGAGTCCGTGAACATTGCTCCAAAGTCAGAATTTTTTTTGTTGATTTAATGTGCATACAAAAGTAAACATGGACAGGTGCAAAGGCAGCAATATATGATAAAACAAGACGGCAGCTAAAGAAGGACTTCCGGTGCTGACGTAAGACAACCCGCGTCCCATATGTGACCATAGGATGAACAAATACACTACGACACTAAGATTATAGTGGCCATTAACAGTTAGCTTCTACAGCTGGGTTGCCCAAAGTGCGGCACAGGGGCCATCTGTGGTCCGTGACTCCTTTGTCATCGGCCTTAAGCACGTTACAAAAAACAAAAAAATAGACATCTCATTTGCACCCCTGGTGGTGAAATCTATCAAAATTAGGGTGGTGCCAAAAAGGAGGGATTTTTCAAATTGCCCGATTGCAGCTGAGATAGGTTCCAGCCCCTATCTCAGCTGCCCCCCCCCCCCCCCCCCCCCCCCCCCCCGCGTCCCTGAAAGGGATAAGCAGTAGAAAATGCATGGAAATTGACTGTGTCGGTTTTAAAAGTGCTCACCCTATGGTCAACATATGAAATAACAAGTGTGTGTAAAAATGTGAAGTGCTCCCCCTCTGGCCAACATATGTAATAACAAGTGTAAGAAATTGAAATGCGCCCCCTTAGGCCAAAATTATTAACAAAAATAAATATGTATATAGAGACCCGCTGTAATAACTTGAAGTAAATAATGAAGATTAAAAACAAAAAAATTCAACAACAAAAAAATGTACTAAAAGCTTACCTTTTTTATATTTGCATAGTATGTATATATTATTAATGTTGTAACTACAAATCTTTATATATCTAGAAAGGGTGGTCCTAAAGAGGTAGGCATTTTTCTCAGGTCTAAAGAAGGTAACAAATACAATAGTGTGTGTGTGTGTGTGTGTGTGTGTGTGTGTGTGTGTGTGTGTGTGTGTGTGTGTGTGTGTGTGTGTGTGTGTGTGTGTGTGTGTGTGTGTTCTGAGAATGCTTACTTAATGGGGACATCGCTCTGTTTCCACAGTCACCTTTAGGGGACCTCTGACGGTATGGGGACAAAAAAACAGGTTCCCTAAAGGGAAACCTTTTTAAATGATAGTCAGATCCATTCTGAAGATACCTAAGTGATTTTTAAGCTTCGGCCCATAAATTACTTTGTTTACGTGTTTCAAATATTGGTAAAAGAGAAAATTAATTTTCTTGAAAAGTGAAACATTTGTTATCCTGGCATTAATAGTACTGTGATTCTGTATGGTATCCATCCTTAGTTAAAACTAATATATTTTTCCAAAAACAAAATCTGGTTTAGTGTTCCTTAGGATGACATTTTCATACAGCATGATTATAAAACATTATTACCTTAAAGTATGATTTACATACAGAATTGTCCATCCTTCTATATATGGTAGTTGGAGTTGCAGACAACTTCATTACTGCTAAATAGCAGTTTTCAGTAATTTCACAGAAGATGCAGGATTTGCTTTAACACAGTGTTTCCCACACATTCATTTATTTGTGGCGGCCCGCCACGAAATAATTAAGGCTGTTACAAAAAAAAATAAAATTGTTTTAAAAAAAAAAAAAATTGTTTTATTTTTATTTTATTTATTTTATTTTATTTTTTACTTTTTTTGGGTCCTGTCAAGCTTCTCAGGCAAATCATATATTTGATGTAAATGCCCATATCGGCTGTTCAGATTTACTTTACAAAAGAGAAGTGTAGGATCAAGATTTTTGGAGCTCTTTGTTCAGTGGATCAGATGTTTGATGAAGCTTTGTGTCTATCTACCACCACTACTGTTTTCTGTTTATTTGTTACTGACTGTGGCAGGACACCTCTGCCTCTGTTTCACTTTATGTTGCTGGTAAATAATATGGTTGTAGTAGTAGGCTAAAGTTAAATTATTTAGTATGCACTAATTAAAGGGGCAGAGCTTTAAGAGACATTTCAGCTTTTATATTTTGTATATATATTTTTTGTAAGAACCACAATTAATAAATATATTTCAGTGAATAACTTATTGTTCAAATCTGTATATAAATATGTACATAAAGTGTTGTAATTATATTGTAAAATGGATGGATGGACGTTTAAAACAAAACTGTTATTAATAATTAGTAAGTATACATTTTTTGAGCCTTTTTAGAGAAAATCATATCATTGTAGTAAATTATGCAAATTACTCGATGATGACATGGTGACCACGCCCATAGCCACGCCCCCACCGCCACAGGTATCTTGGCAGTTTATGGGAAACACTGTTAACATTTAAGTGGTGGAACTTCCTATAAGAGGACAGCTGTAGTGCTGTATTCTGAGGATCATGTCATATTTAATTTGAACTTTTTTTTTTTTTTAAATGGTCCTCAGTAGTCACGTACAAATTTGTGTGTGAATGATGCAAAATTATTTAAATGTGGTCCCCATGAACCATCTTAACTCTTTTTCCCCAGAGTCCCCAGTAAGAATGATCAGCACATTACTTCATCAATCCAGAGATTTAAAGACGTGTATGAGCTAACTGGGCAGTGGCCATTTTACCTAATTTTTTTGTATGCATCCACAACCTGTAGAAAGGGTGGTCCCCACAAGTGATGATCAAAAACTTGGTCCCCATTCCAAATGATAACCAGCATGTGTGTGTGTGTGTGTGTGTGTGTGTGTGTGTGTGTGTGTGTGTGTGTGTGTGTGTGTGTGTGTGTGTGTGTGTTTGTGTGTGTGTGTGTGTGTGTGTGTGTGTGTGTGTTTGTGTGTGTGTGTGTGTGTGTGTGTGTGTGTGTGTGTGTGTGTGTGTGTGTGTGTGTGTGTGTGTGTGTGTGTGTGTGTGTGTGTGTATCAGAGTGCATCAGTTAATGTTTATCTAACAGAGCGCAGACTCCCATGACTACCTTCTCTTAATGAAATCTCTCATTAAGATGGCGCCTTTTAATTAAAGGAAGTGGGTTAATTTGAATGGTGCTTATTGTCGGCCAATGAGATATCGGCGTGTGCAATCTGTCGGTGTGGAAAAAGATGGCCGGGTGCACCGCAGGGTTTATTAAGTGTACACACAAGGTTTGGAGTCAACGTTTTCAAGTGTAAAAAGAAGTGAAACATCGATAAATGTGTTCTATAAATAGTTTTTATGTTAGCCCACCATGTTGTTTCCTATCTGGGTCACTTATTTGATGCCACAAAGCATGCTGGATCTGAAAGAACGTTCTTTTCCGGGCTGCTGGAAGCGGGTCATAAGTTCTGCGTGTTCACTCATTCATCCCTTCGTCGCTCTCTCTCTCTCTCCTTCAGTAACCGGCTCGCCCCGAGCAACCACGACCGAATACAGAGGCTGAGGCAGGAGTTCCAGCAGGCGCAGACCGTTCCGGACGACGCGGACGACCGGCGCCGCACGTTCAGCTTCGAGCAGCCTTGGGTGAGTGTGTGACACGTGACCAAGCCCCTCACCCCCCCCCCCTGCCCCTGGCAGGAGAAAGTTACCGTTAACGCTGTTAGCACCACGATGCTAACCATCACTAACCATCAACAAGACCGACTCCACCTCCATGCTAACAAGGCTAACCCTCATCAACAGTGCATGCAGGAGTCAGAGCACCAGCACTAACCCCGCCCACCTGTCTCCTCATTCGCTCTCCATGTCTGTCAATCATCCACATTGGCCACGCCCACCTGCTCACCATTTGAAGGTGCCTTTTTACGCCTTGAACAAACTTTGACACGACTGTGCGAACAAAGACTTTTTAAAAGGACTAGGTATTGTATTTTTATTCATATTAAATCTTTTTAGCTTTTTTAAAATCTGTAGCACAATTGTACCTTTTAGTGTTTTATTTAGACTGAACTGTCAGTTGCCAGCTATTTATCTTTGTGTTTCTATGAAGAAACGTGCTGGTGTGCTGAATAATTAATATAGGAATTGCTTATATGAGAAACTTAAGACTGTTCTTTCTCGCCAGACAATAAAAGTGTTGTTTTTTTTCATACTTTTCGTCCTCAAGTGGCGCATGGCAGTCATTATTGTCTGAAAATGTGGACCCACTATTTATTTCTCTGTGTCCCAACAACTCAACACATTTATTGCTCCAATTGTGTCTTTTTTTTTTGGCTCTAACAAAATGCCCACATTTAAGAATTATGCAGCAGACCTAAAAATGAGAATTAAAAATTTCAATAACATCCAATACAAGATCAATACATTGACATAATAAAAGTTTAAAATACAGGTAATAATAGCTCTGTTATAGTTACAATCCAACTTTATTTGTAAATACTTTAACAAAAATTAGTACCGTATTTTTCTGACTATAAGACGCACTTAAAATCCTTTCATTTTCTCAAAACTCGACAGTGCGCTTTATAACCCGGTGCTTCTAATGTACGGAATCATTTTGGTTGCGCTTACCGACCTCGAAGCTATTTTATCTGGTACATGGTGAAATGATAAGTGTGACCAGTAGATGGCAGTCACACATAAGAGATACGTGTAGACTGCAATATGACTCAAGTAAACAACACCAACAGTTTATATGTTCCATTGAAAATATAGAACATTACACACGGCGCTCAAAAATCCATCAAAATGTTTTAGTGCGACTTTGGTAAGCCATGAAGGCGCACCTCTTGATGGATTGTACTGTGCTTCAACATAGGAGTATTATTATGGTGTGTATATAAGGTAAGACATGTTATCTGTGGTTTTGTTTCGCAATATTATGCAAAAGCAACTTTTCTTACCTTCTGGTACCTACTGATCTGTATTTGGGATCTGCATAAGTCCTGAAAATCTGCGCACGTCCGCCTTTTTAGTCCGTGTCGACACCGTAGTCGATAAGCTTCTTCTTTTTCCTCTATCTTCTTGTTGTCTTCGGATATTCATCCTCCGCTGTTGCCATTTCTAATATAAAGTAGTGTAAAGTTCTTACTTATATCTGTCAGTAAACTCGCCATGAAAGCGCTAAAACATACCGGTATAGTGAGTTTACAGTATTCACCCAAGGAACTTTAATTATTAGAGAGTTCCGGTCGGACGAGCTTAGTTCTGTCTGCTACCTTAAACAGACAGAACAGGTTGTTAATGAAGACGCCGTTTGAGAGTTTTAACTTCTAAACAACGTAAAACTGAACACACATTACCTGTGACACTCCGACATTAAATAATTGCATTAAAAGAAATGCGCTAGCTCGATGCTAATTTACATTGGATTTGCCACACACATGCTCCTGGTTATTAACATTGGCACTTTTATAGGGCGATTTCAACACCACCCGTTTCGGAATATAAATTTCACATTTAAGATGCACATTACAATCAAACAGAATATAATGTAATACGTATAATACTTAGTGTATAAACAATATGAGGGCTCAACAAAGTAGAAGGCACATGCAACTTAATGAGACCCCGAGGACAAATGAAACACAATTTATACTTACGAAAGAGATTCAGAAGTGTAGGAATACAAAATACAACAACCGCAGACCACATATTAAATAGTGGATAGTAATGAAATAAAACACCTTAGAAAAGATCAAATTACATGAAAGTCTAGATCACCAAGTGCCACCTTAGAAACAAACTTTGCTCCCCAAGTACCATCATAATGGCCAACAATAAAATACAAATAAATAAAGTAGCGTAGTAGGCCTAAATATTCATCAACAACAAGGCAGGAGGTTTTACATAACAAATACATTTAATATTTTTGGCCACTGTGACATTGCACACAGTTCGAACAGTCACACTGTGTTTAAATATTTCATTAAGGGATTCTTAGGCGTACCACTAGATGGAGCCTGCGCACCACAGTTGGAGAATCCCAAGTCTAGAAAGTAGTAATAGTGGAGAAAATCTCTCTCATTGTGGAATAAAGTGTGAAGAATTGTGGGTAATCAACATTCTCAAGGCATTGCTCGGCTTTTTTGTTTTCCCATCAAAGAAAGAGAAGCTCATTTTTATTCACTAGTGTATATTTTATTTTGTTTTAACGCTGCCTTCCTTGAAGCCACAGAGTGAAGCACCACACTACTGATTGTGACTCAGCCGCAGGTGGTCTTTATCCTTAATATGATAGTCCTGACATGCTTGGTTTGCTTTAGAGGGGGGGGAGTGAGGTTCTCTTTCAGCAGCCATAATAGTTTTTATGGCCGTCGCCTCTGATGATGACCCATCAGCACTGCCATTAAAATAATGACATCACTATGACAACACAGCTGACCTGAAAGCAGTTTGCTGGCAGTCTTTGTCATCGGAGACGTTGGACTTTTTTATTTGTGATGTATTATATGTATATATATAATATATAATATTATATATATAATATTGTAGACGTCGCATACTTGCGGTCCCGCTGATACATACGCCAGATGCCAGTTGGGCAGAGTTGACAAAGATTTTCCTCCTGCACTCGGCCGCTCACTGTTAAAGACAACAGATGATTAGATTAACATGTACCACCTGTGAAATCTAATCACCTGCCAGCTGTGTCTCGCCGTCAGCACATGCCCCGCCCCTATCCGATGGTGCTCGTCCTCAGCACCATAGACAGCGGCGGTGACCTTTGCTCCTGGCCACATCTCCCTCCACAAATATATATATATATATATATATTATTATTATATATTATAGGCAGCACGGTGGAAGAGGGGTTAGTGCATCTGCCTCACAATACGAAGGTCCTGGGTTCGATCCTGCACTCGGGATCTTTCTGTGCGGAGTTTGCATGTTCTCCCCGTGACTGCGTGGGTTCCCTCCGGGTACTCCGGCTTCCTCCCACCTCCAAAGACATGCACCTGGGGATAGGTTGATTGGCAACACCAAATTGGCCCTAGTGTGTGAATGTGAGTGTGAATGTTGTCTGTCTATCTGTGTTGGCCCTGCGATGAGGGGGCGACTTGTCCAGGGTGTACCCCGCCTTCCGCCCGATTGTAGCTGAGATAGGCTCCAGCGCGACCCCGAAAGGGATAAGCGGTAGAAAATGGATTGATGGATGGATGGATTATATATATAATATATATTCTCTTTTTGGAATAGTTGCTCTGTTGTCATAAAAACTACAAAGATGGCCGCCCAGTATATTGGCACAAAAACTGCTCTACTTTTGTATGTCCATGTCCATTAGCCCGCACTAACATCCATCATAGCTCATCTTTGTAACTCCGCCCACTCGTGAGTTTCCAGCATGCTCCTCCCTTCACTCTGTGTGTGTCACCTGACCTGGCCAAGGACAGGTGAGTCATCAAATGGCGGTTTTTATTCCCGTCGTCTCGTGGTATGACGACGGCGAGGGCTAAACGTTGTTGTCGTTGGCAGTCGAACGTGAGCGGTCAGAACGGTCAGAGTCAGCCCGGCCGTCACTCGGTGTCCGTGGAGGTCCAGATGCAGCGTCAGAGACAAGAAGACTCGTTCGCTCAGGCTCAGCGTCAGTACAGCTCACTGCCACGGTAAGAATGCTATTGTTTTTTTGTTTTTGTTTGGTGGGCGGGGCTTCCAATGATATACTACAATAAATAGAAAAAACACAACCTGATAGGCATTTTCTCCATGCTATTTTCCCTAGCCAAGCAACATATTTAACCCTCATGGGACAAAGGTGGACTATTTTTTTGGTCTTTTCAGTATATGCTTGGTGTATTTTTTTCATGTTACATTTTATCATTTCAATGTCCAATTATTTCACGCGTGTACGATACACTGGCAGTTATTCAACAATACAGTAATCCCTCGTTTATCACTTAATAGGTTCCGGAAATGGCCACGCTAAACAAATTTAAGAAAAATAGTAATTATTCATTACAAATTGAATGTCTATGAATGTTCTAATTCATCCAGGTCATTGTCATCTCAGGGCATTGCATCATCACAACTGGACTGTTATGTTTGTCTTAGAAGACTTTTCACCTCTCATCCCAGTACGCTTCATTAGTTTATGCTCAGAGACATTGGTTGGTCAGATCTAGTCTTAGACTTAGATTGGTCAGATCTAGTCTCAGACTTAGATTGGTCCGATCTAGTCTCAGACTTAGATTGGTCCGATCTAGTCTTAGACTTAGATTGGTCAGATCTAGTCTTAAACTGGTCAGATCTAGTCTTAGACTTAGATTGGTCAGATCGAGTCTTAGACTTAGATTGGTTAGATTTAGTCTTGGATTGGTCAGATCTAGTGTTGGACTTAAATTGGTCAGATCTAGTCTTAGACTTAGATTGGTGAGATCGAGTCTTAGATTTAGATTGGTCAGATCTAGTATTAGACTTAGATTGATCAGATCGAGTCTTAGACTTAGATTAGTCAGATCTACACTTAGATTAGTCAGATCTAGTATTAGACTTAGATTGGTCAGATCTAGTCTTAGACTTAAATTGGTCAGTTCTAGTTTTAGGCTTGGATTAGTCAGATCTAGTCCTAGCCTTAGAAAAGCCAGATCAGTCTTAGACTTAAATTGTCAGATCTAGTCTTAGACTTAAATTGTCAGATCTAGTCTTAGACTTAGATTAGTCAGATCTAGTATTAGACTTATATTGGTCAGATCTAGTCTTGGAGTTAAATTGGTCAGATCTAGTCTTAGACTTAGATTAGTCAAATCTAGTCTTAGACTTAGATTAGTCAGATCTAGTCTTAGATTTATATTGGTCAAATCTAATCTTAGCCTTAAATTAGTCAGATCTAGTTTTAGGCTTAGATTAGTCAGATCTAGTCCTAGCCTTAGATTAGTCAAATCTAGTTTTAGACTTGAATTGTCAGATCTAGTCTTAGACTTAGATTGGTCAGATTTAGTCTTAGACTTAGTCATATCTAGACTTAGACTTAAAAATGGTCATCTGTAGTCTTGGACTTATATTTGTCAGATCTAGTTTTAGACTTAGATTGGTCAGATCGAGTCTTAGACTTACATTGTCAGATCTAGTCTTAGACTTAGATTGGTCAGATCTAGTCTTAGACTTAGATTGGTTAGATTTAGTCTTAGATTGGTCAGAACTAGTGTTAGACTTAAATTGGTCGAGATCTAGTCTTAGACTTAGATTGGTCTGATCAAGTATTAGACTTAGATTAGTCAGATCTAGTATTAGACTTAGATTGGTCAGATCGAGTCCTAGACTTAGATTAGTCAGATCTACACTTAGATTAGTCAGATCTAGTCTTAGACTTATATTGGTCAGATCTAGTCTTAGACTTAAATTGGTCAGATCTAGTATTAGGCTTAAATTAGTCAGATCTAGTTTTAGGCTTAGATTAGTCAGATCTAGTCCTAGCCTTAGATTAGTCAAATCTAGTTTTAGACTTAAATTGTCAGATCTAGTCTTAGACTTGTCAGATTTAGTCTTAGACTTAATCATATCTAGACTTAGACTTAAAAATGGTCAGCTCTAGTCTTAGACTTATATTTGTCAGATCTAGTTTTAGACTTAGATTGGTCAGATCTAGTCTTAGACTTAGATTGGTTAGATTTAGTCTTTGATTGGTCAGATCTAGTGTTGGACTTAGATTGGTCAGATCTAGTCTTGGACTTAGATTGGTCAGATCAAGTCTTAGACTTAGATTGGTCAGATCAAGTATTAGACTTAGATTGGTCAGATCAAGTCTTAGACTTAGATTGGTCAGATCAAGTCTTAGACTTAGATTGGTCAGATCAAGTATTAGACTTAGATTGGTAAAATCGAGTCTTAGATTTAGATTGGTCAGATCTAGTATTAGACTTAGATTGGTCAGATCGAGTCCTAGACTTAGATTAGTCAGTTGTACATTTAGATTAGTCAGATCTAGTCTTGGACTTATATTGGTCAGATCTACTCTCAGGCTTAGATTGGTCAGATTTAGTCTTAGACTTAGATTAGTCATATCTAGTCTTAGACTTATATTGGTCAGATCTAGTCTTAGACTTAGATTGGTCAGATCTAGTCTTAGACTTAGATTGGTAACAAACTGTACATAAAAAATTGCTGACCTTTGAACTCCCCGCAGAAAAGTTGCATGTCCGTATCGATGAAGTTTTAATAAATATGCAACAATTGCTACGCTCTTGTTTGTCCTCTGCAGGCAGCCCAGGAAGAATCCTAGCTCCATCTCTCAGGACTCCTGGGAGAAGGCGTATCCTCCAGGTGAGAGCTTCCAGACGGCCAAGGACAATCCCAGGTACTCCAGCTATCAAGGATCCAGGAATGGCTTCCCGAGCGGCGGAGTCGGCGGCGTGGTGAACGCCAGAGTCCTCCTGGAAGCTCAGGAGCTGCTGAGGCAGGAGCAGCGGCGCAGAGACCAGGAGGCAAAAGGAAAGCTAGCCCAGGAGAGCGCGGCTAACTACGAGGCGTTTGGCAAGGACCCCGCCTCCCCTAAGGGGCCGTACCGCCACGATGTGCCGCCTTCGCCCTCGCAGCTGGCCAGACTCAACAGGTTGGGCTCGGAGAAAGGAAGACTTTTTTATTCCTGAGGACGTCGCCCCGGCATTTCTTCAAAGTCTGCGGACGCCATTTTTCTTCTCTGACAATCGCATGAGTGACACGGTGGCGTCTCCGGTGTGACAAAGTCGCACACTTTCTGTTGCCATGAAGGTTTATATATTTTGTTTTACGCTGTCATACAAATAGAAACACAGCCTGCGTATCAACTTCCTGTTCCTCCTTTCAAAATAAGTGCCCCCTCTTCGGAGAAAAGTATGTTGCTAATGAAATGAAACAAGCACCTCCCCCTTCATGAATACTTCATGGAGTGTTGTCTCAGTGGATGAAACGACACTGATCGGCTGCCTGACAACTCCCCCTGCTCCACTCTGAGCTCGACTCGCTGGCCTGCAGCTCTGAGCTCCTTCTTGTTGTGTTCATTAGCGACCTGCTGGCTTCCTACCCCCTCTCGCTGAATTTTTCATGGCGAGCCACCTGCCGCCTGCCTCACAACCAGAAGACGAAATGACAAAGGTTTACTCAAAAGTCTCTTTTTTTAAATACCATTTTTCCAAAGATCCCTCACTTTTTTTTTTTTAAACGTCTTTGTAAACGTAAACACAGTAAATCTACCCTACAAGGTGCCTGTTAGCATGCTAGCTAGCTCATTAGCATCATTGAGACAAATGCTAAACATCCATCCATCCAGCAATCTAAGCAGGGTAGCCCAGACTTCCCTCTCCCCAGCCACATGGTCCAGCTCCTCCCGGGGGATCCCGAGGCGTTCCCAGGCCAGCCAGGAGACATAGTCTACCCAACGTGTCCTGGGTCTTCCCCGTGGCCTCCTACCGGTCGGACATGCCCGAAACACCTCCCTAGGGAGGCGTTCGGGTGGCATCCTGACCAGATGCCCGAACCACCTCATCTGGCTCCTCTCGATGTGGAGGAGCAGCGGCTTTACTTTGAGCTCCCCCCGGATGACAGAGCTTCTCACCCTATCTCTAAGGGAGGAAACTCATTTTGGCCGCTTGTACCCGTGATCTTGTCCTTTCGGTCATAACCCAAAGCTCATGACCATAGGTGAGGATGGGAACGTAGATCGACCGGTAAATTGAGTGCTTTGCCTTCTGGCTCAGCTCCTTCTTCACCACAACGGATCGATACAGCGTCCGCATTACTGAAGACGCCGCACCGATCCGCCTGTCGATCTCACAATCCACTCTTCCCTCACTCCTGAACAAGACTCCGAGGTACTTGAACTCCTCCACTTAGGGCAGGGTCTCCTCCTCAGCCCGGAGATGAGGCCACCCTTTTCCGGGCGAGAACCATGGACTCGGACTAGGAGGTGCTGATTCTCATCCCAGTCGCTTCACACTCTGCTGCGAACCGATCCAGTGAGAGCTGAAGATCCTGGCCAGATGAAGCCATCAGGATCTGCAAAAAAGCAGAGACCTAATCCTGCAGCCACCAAACCGGATCCCCTCAACGCCCTGACTGCACCTAGAAATTCTGTCCATAAAAGTTATGAACAGAATCTGTGACAAAGGGCAGCCAACCCTCACTGGAAACGCTAAAGATCCAAATACATACCGTATTTTTCGGAGTATAAGTCGCACCGGCCAAAAATGCATAATAAAGAAGGAAAAAAACATATATAAGTCGCACTGGAGTATAAGTCGCATCTTTGGGGGGAGTTTATTTGATAAAAGCCAACACCAAGAATAAACATTTGAAAGGCAATTTAAAATAAATAAAGAATAGTGAACAACAGGCTGAATAAGTGTACGTTATATGAGGCATAAATAACCAACTGAGAACGTGCCTGGTATGTTAACGTAACATATTATGGTAAGAGTCATTCAAATAACTATAACATATAGAACATGCTATACGTTTACCAAACAATCTGTCACTCCTAATCGCTAAATCCCATTAAATCTTATACGTCTAGTCTCTTACGTGAATAATAATATTATTTGATATTTTACGGTAATGTGTTAATAATTTCACACATAAGTCGCTCCTGAGTATAAGTCGCACCCCCGGCCAAACTATGAAAAAAACTGCGACTTATAGTCCGAAAAATACGGTAATTAAAAACCGAACTTTAGATTTTGTTTGGTACGACAGCAAATGATTTTATATCATTGATTTTTGGTTTTTTGAAAGTCACAAATGTGCTTGGCCAGTCAATAAAAGACAAACAATCGATTTAATTTGAACCAATTAGCATAACAACCCTGCTATCATTCCAGCAAAGTGTCATTTTGTTCCGGATTTCCTTCACTGCTGCTAAAAGCTAAGCCAGGCTAAGCTACATAATATTAATGGAGGGATGAAAGAGGATATGATGTCATCTAAGGTCATTTGTCAGAGAAGTGAAATCAAAGAGTATTTTTAATCAAATGTTCTGCTTGCAGTGGAAGCTAACGAGTTAGCTTGAACTCCTCTACTATCAATTTGACTTGTTTTCTCTCACTGAGAAACACAAACACATTCTACTTGCCACCACAGTTTTAAAATGGATTTCACGAGGAAAAGTGTTTTGATAACATACTTTTGAAACTAGCCATCTTTCTTCTTAAATATCCTGTTTGTCGTAAAAGACTGTAACGTTACTAAGTGCCTGACATGATGATGATGATGTCTTTCGCACACGGGGAAGGATTATAATGTTTTTTAACACAATGTTGAACTGTTTTAATGAAGTCCTGGTACTCCTTCCTCAAGCTTTTTTTTTTAATGTTTTGGTCGGCGGCCATCTTGGACAGTTGCCTTTTAGACATGTTTACTTTTGATAGACGAGAAGGTGAAAGCTGATGTGCAATTGTTGTTTTTGTCATTATTAACATGCTGAGACATGTGTATATATCAAAGTGTAGAATAAAAAAGGACTTCCTGTTTACAGCGTTGTCCTCTTCCTGCATCTGTTTCAGAGGAGCTAAAGGCAACATGGCTGCCGTCGGGCTAACTCAGGTAAACCTTTTATTTGTCTGTAGTAACCAGATGTAAAGTATTTCATTCATTGTGGGTTTTTTTTTTAATGAAATACAACATTGGTTTATGGACAACTTTGCATCAAAAGTGATGGTAACAGATAAATTGTGGCTAATAAATAGCTGTTTACACTAAACCGGATAAGGTTATCCAGGGTAAATCCAACCTAACCTTATCCGTGTCCACACACAACAATGCTACCGTTTAAGACCCCCTCACCCCTCTGTCCGCAGGCGCAACGCGACCTAATAGGCATGTGCGGAAAATGCACTGCAAAAACTGAAATCTAAGTAAGATTAAATATCTCAGATAAGGGTGATATTTGCTTATTTTCTGTTTGATCTATTCTCACTCAGCAGATTTTATGTTAGTGTTTTACTTGTTTTAAGGGTTTTGGTCCTAAATGATCTCGGTAAGATATTACAGCTTGTTGCTGAGATTTGATGACCTATATTGAGTAAAACATGCTTGAAACTAGAATATCAACTGATGCAAAGCTGTATCATTAACACTCAAGTATAAAACTACTTTTTTAAAGTAATAATTTTTTCAAGCATGAGAAAAAAAATCATGATGCAGAGCGCATATCATTATGTCAAGATAATGGCACTAGCATTTACTTAATTTAAGAATATTTTTCAACATATTGAGCAAAAAGGTCTCTTTTTCTTTTCTACCAAGAAAAGTGCACTTGTTATTAGTGAGAATATACTTATTTTAAGGTATTTTTGGGTTCATTGAGGTTAGCTAACAAGCCAAATTTTCTTGTGCTATTGGCAGATAATTTTGCTTAGTTCAAATAAAATACCCCTCATTTTGGTATTTTTTTTTCTTGTTTTTGAACACTGACTTTTTGCAGTGCATAGTCACCTCCAGTGTTGCTTTGTGTGCAAGTTCTTAAATGTAACTTATCTGAACAATATCCAGTGTTGTGGTATTTCAATTAACTAGAATCCAGTATACTGTGGGGCCCCATTGTAGTGAATCACACCTAAAACATCATAAATTAATCAAATCTTTAATAAACACGTAAAAGTACACAATGTGATAAAGAACATTTTACATCAATCAAACTAGGGATGTAGATATCTGGTCAGGACACTCCTCACTCTTTTGCCTTCACTTTCATTGTCCATTAGTTTTTGGTGACTTTATATATTCTGGACCTAGACGTTGAGTCCGCGACATAAATGGTGGACAATAACTGAGACAGTTGCCAGTCTAAAAGCAATCGCTGTTTTCCATAGTCTTCCCTCGACGGCCAGGTAATACAAAGCACACGCTACCTTTTTTTATCACATCCACAGGAGCCCACATTCTCGTTGTCTCTCCTTCGACAAATGGACAAAGTTTTTCGGTAAGTAGAATCACAGCTGAGCTCGACATTGGAAAGTTGTCTTGCCGTCTGAGAAGTGTTGTATCCTAAATAGCTGCAATCGCTTTGTTTTAAGGCAGTGTTTTTCAACCTTTTCTGAGCCAAGGCACGTTTATTTCATTGAAAAAATCCAGAGGCAAACCACCAGCAGAAAACATAAAAAAATTAAACCCAGCAGCCTGTATTGACAGTAAAAAGTTGTTCTCGCAATTGTTTGATATAAATTCAAACCATAACCAACCATGCATCACTATAGCTCTTGTCTCAAAGTAGGTGTACTGTCACCACCTGTCACATCACGCCTTGACTTATTTTGAGTTTTTTGATGTTTTCCTGTGTGTAGTGTTTTAGTTCTTGTCCTGCGCTCCTATCATGTTGTTGATTGTCATGTACAGATGTACTTTGTGGATTCCGTCTGCTCCACACGTTGTAAGTCTTTGCTGTCGTCCAGCATTCTGTTTTTGTTTACGTTGCAGCCAGTTCATTTTTTGTTTCGTTTTGCATAGCCATCCCAAAGCTTCTATGCCTTTTGTTTATTTTTGGTTTAAGCGTTAGATAGATTTTTTACCTTCACACTGCCTCCCGCTGTCGTCTACAAAGCAATTAGCTACCGGCTGCCACCTACTGATATGGAAGTGTATTACACGGTTACTCTGCCGAGCTCTAAGACAGCACCGACACTCAACAACGGCACATTATTTGCGGATTATAATTACTGGTTTGCAAAAAATAGTTCAACCCAATTAGGTGAAATTAGATAATCTCCCACGGCACACCAGACTGTATCTCACGGTACACGAGTGAGTCGCGGCACAGTGGTTGAAAAACACTGTCTTAAGGTATTCATGTGTGATTTCCACAAGCGTCTGTACAGACGAAAGGAGAAACACGGGCATGTCTGGATGACTCGCCTCCATGTTCCCAGCGGTTAGCGCCGAGTTACGAAACCACTTTATTATGAAGCTGGCTGTGGCGTGTTCTTTCTGACGTCACTTCCTGTGTGGGGCGCGGTCTTTCTGGCGTCACTTCCTCCCCGAACTCACTTTGTAAACGATCAATGAGTCCATACAAAGCTAAGAGCCGGAGATTCAAGAAATACACGGCGCACTTACCCGTGTAAAAAAATGTCAGAGGAGGGGAACCTTAAACGATGATTTAGTGTGGCTGAAACGGGGCTTAGGCTAAATAATTATTCGTTTAAGGGGTTATCCGGCTTAATGTAGACATAACCTAAGTGACCCTACCTGTTTTTGTCCTCAGAGGTCAAAGTTCACATCCTCAACATATGTTTTTAAGATGGCCGCCACAAGTAAAAGCAGGATGAGTGTGGAGTTGAAAACTCAGAAGTGTCAGTAATCCATGCCCTACATCACATATGTCAGAGTCAAGGCCCGCGGGCCATATCCGGCCCGTGAGAAGGTTTTTTACGGCCCTTGGGATGATCTTGATTTATTATTAGAACCGGCCTGCAGACCGCAGATCTTTTACACGCACCAAGCGGATGCCGGTCCAAGGTTCCGAAAGGGGGCGAGCGGCCCGCCGGGACGCGCCTGCCGGCCGAAGGGCTGCAGCCCGGCCGTCAGTCGCGGAGCCCGCCGTGCCACGCGCGCCAAGGGGGCGGGCCGAAACCCGGCCCCGAGGCCCTGAGACTTCTGCTTTGTTTCCCCAAACCGCGCGTCACCGCCGGGCCCGCACCACCGTCGGGCTGCAGCCCGAGCGTCGGTGGCGGAACCCGTCATGTGCCGCGCGCGCCAAGCGGAGCGGGGGGGTCAAGCGGGCCGAAACCCGCAGGCCACCCCCTCACCACGAGGCCCTGAGACTTCTGCGTTTGACCCCTACGCGCGGCCCGTCGGGACGCGCCCGCCGTCAAGCCACGAGGGCCAGCCGTCGGGTCGCGGAGCCCGCCGTGCCACGCGCGCCAAGGGGCGGGCCGAAACCAGCGGGGGGTTTCGGGCACCCAACTCGCCTCCCTCCCACGGAGGGAGGAGGGGGGTTTAATGTGAACATTACTGTGCAATCACATATTTAGAGTTTTTACTCAATTCAAGTTTAAAAGTTTAATATTTGTTTTCACTGCATGTTACTTCTCCTTAAACAAAGTGTTGTTTTTGATTTATAGATTTTTGCACTTTATTTTATTGTATTTCAATTTAATTATATTTTAAAAATATTTCAGTTGAGTGGATGATAGAAAATTGCTATTATTGTTTTTTTCTTTGAAGTAAATTTAGCCCACTTTTGCTAAAATAGAAAATATAGGCTACTGATGGTGCCTTGAATACCGGTTTCTTTCATTTAATGTTCATGTTATGGGGATTTTTATATAAAGGAAATTTGTCTTTTGTGTCTGTTGAAAATTAAAGATTACTGACAGAGCCATAAGAAAATATTGCTTTATTTATCTGATCATATTGGAATATATTTGTTAGGTTTTCAGTAGGTTCAATTAGGTTCACTAGACTATATGCGTCATTTAAAAAATTTTCAATGAACATTCGAACAGTCCGGCCCTCGGCTTGTAGCTAAATTTTTTATTTGGCCCTCCGTCCATTTGACTTTGACACCCCTGCCCTACATGGTCAAAATCAGTGAAAACTACAATTCCCAGAATGCCGAGGTAAAATGGCCGCTAAATTACTGATTGAAGGCACCTGAAAAGGAAGGAGGTCAGTCGGACTCATTCACCAAACAACCTACATGGAAGGAAGAACAGCTAGCAAACACAACCGCAAGATCCACTCAACAACTTTCTCCAAACACACCAATGGTCGGTGAATATGCTTCATTTGATAACGATCGAAATGTTTGATATGCTTAACTTGAACCTGCAAGCTTGTTAATTTGCTAATTGAACTATCTTAATTTGTTTGTTTAAACTGCTGGGTTCAAGTTAAATGACTGCATTACATTTGAGCATTGATTACATACCGTGTTTGACTAGTTTAAAGCTCATGTAAAAGTTTAAAGCGTAAGTTAAAATAGCAAATGGTTAAAGTTAAAAGGTTTAAAGTCAAAGCTTATGGTTTAAAGTTTAGAGCATTATTCAGAGGTTTAAAGGATAAATTCATGTTTAACTCTTGCTAAAAGTTAAAACGTGTAGAAAGTTTAAAACATTCAGCTGTTTAAAAGCATTTGTAAAACATTGTTTGAAAATACCTGTGTAATCATTATGTTTTTGTGGTTTAAAGGTTTACAACCTACTGATGATTTTGAAGATCAACTGAAATTAAACCAACAATGCTTCAAGTTGGAAAATAAAAAGTTGATCAATTGGAAATCGTGAGTTGTCCCTGGGTCCTTTTTGGAGTAGAAGAGTGGAACTTAACAATGAGCTACTATGGATTTAACTATTTTCAGCAATATTTTATGCTAACTACTATTGTACACAAAGATGTAAGTGCCTGACATGATGATGATGGTGTATTTCACACATGGTGAATGATTATGATGTTGAAATGTTTTAATGAAGTCCTGGTACTCCTTCATCAAGCTTTTTTAAAATGTTTTGGTCAGCGGCCATCTTGGACAGTTGCCTTTTAGACATGTTTACTTTTGATAGACGAGAAAGTGAAAGCTGATGTGCAATTGTTGTTTTTGTCATTATTAACATGCTGAGACATGTGTATATATCAAAGTGTAGAATAAAAAGACTTCCTGTTTACAGCGTTGTCCTCTTCCTGCATCTGTTTCAGAGGAGCTAAAGGCAACATGGCTGCCGTCGAGCTAACTCAGGTAAACCTTATATTTGTCTGTAGTAACCAGATGTAAAGTATTTCATTGTGGGTTTTTTTAATGAAATACAACATTGGTTTATGGACTACAAAGATGTAGTTTTTTAAAATATGGCTTGTGAGCTTACTGCCTACATGTTTTGATTTGCGAAATTCGTTGACTTTAATTAGCGTGTTAGGCTAATTGTCTTCATTTATTTTGTTCATTGTAATTTAAGATGTCTAAGCCAGTGTTTTTCAACCACTGTGCTGCGGCACACTAGTGTACCGTGAGATATTGTTTGGTGTGCCGTGGGAAATTATGCAATTTCACATAATTGGTCGGGAAAATATTTTTCTGCAAACCAATAATTATAATCTGCAAACAATGTGCCGTTGTAGAGTCTGTGCTGTCTGGAGATCAGCAGAGTAACCATGTAATAGTCTTCCGTACCAGTAGGTGGCAGCAGGTAGCTCATTGCTTTATAAGCCTACTTTGAGACAAGAGAATTAATGATGGTTATGGTTTGAAGTCATATGGAACAATTGCGTCAGGTTTTTGATGAGAACGACTTTATATTGTCATTAGAGATGTCCGATAATATCGGACTGCCGATATCGGCCGATAAATGCTTTAAAATGTAATATCGGAAATTATCGGTATCTGTTTCAAAAAGTAAAATGTATGACTTTTTAAAATGCCCCTGTACGGAGTGGTACACGGACGTAGGGAGAAGTACAAAGCAGTTGCGTCTCCCAGTCATACTTGCCAACCCTCCCGATTTTCCCGGGAGACTCCCGGATTTCAGTGCTCCCTCCCGAAATACTCCCGGGGCAACCATTCCCCCGATTTCCACCCAGACAACAATATTGGGGGCGTGCCTTAAAGGCACTGCATTTGCGTGACGGCCCAATCGCATAATATCTACGGCTTTTCACACACACAAGTGAATTCAAGGCATACTTGGTCAACAGCCATACAGGTCACACTGAGGGTGACCGTATAAACAACTTTAACACTGTTACAAATATGCGCCACACTGTGAACCCACACCAAACAAGAATGACAGACATTTCGGAAGAACAGCCACACCGTAATACAACAAACACAACAGAACAAATACCCAGAACCCCTTGCAGCACTAACTCTTCCGAGAAGCTACAATATACACACCCCGCCCACCTCAACCTCCTCGTTTTCCACCTGGAAGTGGAAAAAGAGGCAGAAAAAGACAATATATTTTGGTGTACTATTAAAGGCCTACTGAAATGAATTTTTTTTAATTTAAACGGGGATAGCAGATCTATTCTATGTGTCATACTTGATCATTTCGCGATATTGCCATATTTTTGCTGAAAGGATTTAGTATAGAACGACGATAAAGATCGCAACTTTTGGTATCTGATAAAAAAAAGGCTTGCCCCTACCGGAAGTAGCGTGACGTAGTCAATTGAACATATACGCAAAGTTTCCTATTGTTTACAATGATGGCCGCATGAAGTGAGAGAGATTCGGGCCGAGAAAGCGACAATTTCCCCATTAATTTGAGCGAGGATGAAAGATTTGTGGATGAGTAAAGTGCAAGTGAAGGACTAGTGGGGAGTTGAAGCTATTCAGATAGGGAAGATGCTGTGAGAGGCGGGGGTGACCTGATATTCAGCTGGGAATGACTACAACAGTAAATAAACACAAGACATATATATACTCTATTAGCCACAACACAACCAGGCTTATATTTAATATGCCACAAATTAATCCTGCATAAAAACACATACGTGTTTGTTATGCTAGCTCCTAGCTCCTCTGCTAGCTCCTAGCTCCATAGAACACGCCAATACAATTCAAACACCTGATCAACACACACAATCACTCAGCCCAAAAGACAGTTCACCTAACCCAAGGTTCATAAAGCTTATATATTTTTAAAAAGTTCCGTACGTGACGCGCACATACGGTCAAGCTATCAAATGTTTAGCAGCCAAGGCTGCATACTCACGGTACCTGATATTCAGCTGGGAATGACTACAACAGTAAATAAACACAAGACATATATATACTCTATTAGCCACAACACAACCAGGCTTATATTTAATATGACACAAATTAATCCTGCATAAAAACACCTACGTCTTTGTTATGCTAACTCCTAGCTCCTATGCTAGCTCCTAGCTCCATAGAACACGCCAATACAGTTCAAACACCTGATCAACACACACAATCACTCAGCCCAAAAGACCGTTCACCTAACCCAAGGTTCATAAAGCTTATATATTTTAAAAAAGTTACGTACATACGCAAAAAAAAGTTGCGCACATACGGTCAAGCGATCAAATGTTTAGAAGCCAAAGCTGCATACTCACAGTAGCACGTCTGCGTCTTTGTCATCCAAATCAAAGTAATCCTGGTAAGAGTCTGTTGTCCCAGTTCTCTACAGGCGTCTGTGTATCGAAGTCAAAAGTCCTCCTGGTTAGAGTCTCTGTTATCAGAGTTCTTCCATCTTGACTGCATCTTTCGGGAATGTAAACAAAGAAGCGCCGGCTGTGTACTGTTGTTGCTGACTTCGTTCGAAAAATACGTCCATTTCGCACCGACAACTTTCTTCTTTGCTTGCTCAGCTTCTTTCTCCATAATGCAATGAACATAATTGCAACAGATTCACGAACACAGATGTCCAGAATACTGTGGAATTATGAAATGAAAACAGAGCTTTTTCAGATTGGCTTCAATGTGGAAGGCATACCCGTGTTCCCCGGGCTACGTCACGCGCATACGTCATCCTCAGAGGCGTTTCGAACCGGGAGTTTAGCGGCAAATTTAAAATGTCACTTTATAAGTTAACCCGGCCGTATTGGCATGTGTTATAATGTTAAGATTTCATCATTGATATATAAACTATCAGACTGCGTGGTCGGTAGTAGTGGCTTTCAGTAGGCCTTTAAGCTTAGATTGCTAATAAGTGGCAAGTTTGGCACACAACACACGACGAGGATGGGATAGAGTCCCCCTGGATTTTTTCAATGAGAAAAAATGTGCCTTGGCTCAAAAGGTTGAAAAACGCTGGTCTAAGCAGTGTAACGAAAGGCCAGTGAAGCTGTGGGCAACCATGATGGCATCAAGGCCTGGCATAACAGCCAGCATGCTTGCTATAGAGATTTTCTTGCGGTTTTTTTAGTGTGTCACACATTAACTTCTCAAAAGTTGGTCATGTTGAATTGATAAGCTTTATTTGATTTGAAGAAACTTCACCAGCATTTAAAATAAGATGCAGCAAAGCTCTTTAGTCCTTATCTTGTTGATCAGTTGAAGCCTGCGTCCGCACGTACGCAATAGTTTGATAAATGTAACCCGTGATCCCAGTAAACGCTGCAGGAGAGCATGTGACTGGAAAAAAAACATTCCAATTTGTTACATTTATAATAGCGCTGCAGACCTATTTTGTCTGGTGTCTTCGTCCAATTGATGCGTAAAATGATGGCAAGGGTCACCAGGGTATCATTCCTCCACTATCCAGATGGCCTCTGTGGAAGCATTCGGCGTTCCCGAGCAGCCTTTTCGTCTTTCCATGAAACGCCTCAGTGGGAATTACGAGCCACTCCATCTTGCCCTTCCTCTTTGAAAGCCTCTTTGTGCGAAATGATATTACGCTGAAGTTAGAAGGGAGGGGTTACAGGGGGTCTTTGATCTTGACAGGCTGCCTTTGCGGGGCTCTCCTATATACACACACACACACACAGGATGACTATAATGTGTGTAAGATTAAAGCTGTGTATTGGCCTGACCTTTGCCCTATCCCCCTGGATGAGGAGTTTTTCTAAGTTGTTTTTTTTTTGTTTGTTTTCAAAGATGGAGACTTTGTTGCCAGGCAACAGCCAGCATCAAATGTGCTCGGTGTTGACCAGGTCAAAGTGAGATGCTGCAAAAGTGGCGGGAGCCCTCTCGCAGTTCTGGTCCCTCCTTTCTTCCAATGGTTCTCCTCCACCCTCCAGGGTTTTTTTTTGTTTTCTGAGCTGTGAGCGTTCTTCGTCATCCCAAAGGATGCCATCTTTGGACCTGTTACTCACCCTCATCTTCACCCAGAGGAAGTTTAAAGGTGATGCACACTCACTGGACACTTCAATGTTATTGTATTCCTTGAATATTATCATAGATAATGATGTGAAAAAACACTTTTAAAAATATAATAATTAAAAAAAAAGGTTTCCAGGATGGGGCAGCACGGTAGGACAGGGGTTAGTGCATGTGCCTCACAATACGTAGGTGCTGGTGTTTGATTCCCGGGCTCGAGGTCTTTCTGTGTGGGTGCGTGGGTTCCCTCCGGGTACTCCGGATTAGGTTGATTGGGAAAATTAAATTGGCCCTAATGTGAGTGTGAATGTTGTCCATCTATCTGTGTTGGCCCTGCGATGAGGGGGCGACTTGTCCAGGGTGTACTCCGCCTTCCACCCTAACGCAGCTGAGATAGGCTCCAGCTGCCCCCGCGGCCCCGAAAGGGACAAGCGGTAGAAAATGGATGGATAGGTTTCCGGAATGTCTTTAGGTCTTTTTTTTTTTAATTGATTGATTGAGACAAAATATGCATTAAAAGCAGCTCGTTTTTTATTAGACCTTGGCATATAATAAAAATAAAATGAGTGAATTATTAATGAGGTATATTATTAGATATTACACTAATTGGCCTTGTCAGCCATAAGACAAAGTGAAGATGGTTTGTTCAGATAGTTTAGCGCAGGGGTCTCTTCTTCTTGGAGCTACTTTTACAAAATAAAAAGGGTCGAGTGCTACTCATTTTTGAAAACGTTTATGTTGACATTTTATTTAAAACCAAACGAATTGAATAGGCTTGTTTTGTCAGAACATGAACAACTCACATTTTGTATTGGAACATTTTGTTCGTCTGCATCTTATATTTCCCTATACGTTTCTTTCTAGCGCAGTTTTTCAATCACTATTAGAGCTACTTTGACTCAAATAGATATTTCTGTGTTTATATGACTGAAAACATTTAAATTGTGCTTTACTTAGGAAGCATATCTCCGCTTAAACAGTGTGGTCATGTGTATGCTATTTTGTTAAAATTTGTCATTAAGTATGTCTAAATTGAATAATAAAAAATTATTCAGGCAAAAATGATTCAACCCACATTGGTGAGCTACTCCAAATCAGAAAGTGACCTTAATTCACAAACTTATCTGGGTTATAGCCCAGGGGTCCCATCTAATCAAGGGCCCCCGATTTTAAAGGGGAACAGCACTTTTTGGGGAATTTTGTCTCGCTCACAATCATTATGGGAGACACGAGTCATTTATCTAAATGGAATTGTGAGAACATCCTAGCATTCGGCAAATCCTAATCACAGCAGACACTATACAGTAAGTGATGTTTAATTATGTCTGTTGGCGTGTGAGCAGTGATGTAGTTTAAAAAAAAACAAAAAACGAGGGACGTGATGCGTTTTTTAATTGCGTAATATTCAATGTTATTATGAATGTGCCCTTTACTACATATATACTTACATCATGTTTATGAAATATTAATGGAGGTGTTTGGATGTTTTTTAAGGGCCTTTATAGGCAGAATAGCGCGGCTCCCATAGGCTCCAATGTAAGCGGACTTTTGATGGCATTTATTTAATAATTATAATGCAAAAAAAATAACATCCATCGTCATGTCTCTCATAATGTTTGTGAACGATAGGCAACATTCCAAAAGAAGTGCAGTTCCCCTTTACCTGCAGAATGCAATGATTGATGTCCATAGCTGTCAATCACAAACAGCTAAACTTCCCAGAGCAAAGTGTTTTCTCTCTCTCGCTCTCTCACCCACGTCGACTATGGGAAAGACCAGCATACTACTACTGAGCTAAAACACAGGCAGTCCGTCGCGAAGGAGATGTATTTTTGCTGTTCTGTTGAGGAAAATCATGACTTTTTCTTTTCAAACTGTTTTTGAGGGGGGGTGTTGAAGTTTGGGAGGAGGGCCCGAGACGTCCCTTAGGTTAAGGTGACCCTGACTATAGCTCATGTGCTACTGGTTGGAGACCCCTGCTGTAGCACATATTGATAGGTTGTTTTTTGTATATGTATACATATCTATGTATACACATATATGCATATGTGTGTATACATGTGTGTATATACACATACTGTATATATACACACATACTGTATACAGGTGTGTGTGTGTGTGTGTGTGTGTGTGTATATATATATATACACACACATCTATATACACATCAATATATGCTAAAGCAGGGGTCTCCAACTACAATGTCCTGGATGAATGAGTACATTCATAAACATGCTTCTAGAGAAGAACTATTGTATTAAAATGAAGTACGTAATAATAATGTACAGCATTTAACTTGGAGAGTGGACTTCTACAGTATCTCTGTCCAGCTGCTTCTCCTTCAAACACACCATCAGCAGCGGTTCTATATTTTCATGGATAAATGTCCTGTGTTTAGATAGTATCTTAATAGTCTTAGCTGGCGTGAGACTCATTCTGCTTCAGTGTAGTGCAAACTAGCAGTGATACGCTCGAATTGCATCGGCAAATTAGATACGTGCTCTGTCTTGTTTTACTTTTTTTTTTTTTTTTTTGTAATTCAATGAGTATCATCCACTTCTTATGAGCACTGCCCTTCGTCCTTCACATTCACTTTCTTTATTCCCACGTTTGGGGAAAAAAAAGTGATTATCTTTAGTTCAAAGCTAATGTTAGCTAATAATGCCGAATGTTTTGGGTGGATCTTAGAGGGTTTACTGGGACGTTTACGTGGAATTCAAAGTTTTGTTTCTACTTAAAGCATGATAATTATCCAAAACACTATTATTTCAAACACTCTTAAGTTGAGGTACCACTGTAAATGAACAATAGTATGTTAATGCTCTTTGTGGCTGATTGATCCTCTAGTGTTTCACATTACTTCTATAAAGTTGGGTGTTAGAGAGCAGGAAGGACAGAGTTAAGTCTTGAAGCACGAAAACACCTTCTCAATCTTTCAATTGTTCGTCTTGGAGCTTTTTAAACTTTAATGAGTCTGTAGTCGACAAGTGATGACATTGATCGTGTCGACTTTGAACTCGATGCTGCTGGGGTGTTTTATTTGTTTGTTTTTATATTATAATTGATCGAGCAGGTTAGCAAGGGAAGAACAGACGACCAGGGGGTGTAGCGGCAAGGTCTGGTGCGTATCAACAAGCTTCAAAGCTTCAGTTGAACCTTCTAACGTGACCCGGGGTGAAGCGCAACTCATCGGTTACACGGCAGACAACATGTGCTCTCGTCAAGCGCACTCGCTACACGGCGAGCTATCACGCTGACACAAAGACAAGCAGTACTTTCGATCCTGCAACACTCTCCTATCTTGAGGGGATGACAACAACAACAAGATGCTGGAAATAGAACAGGGAACATTTTTTATTTTCAACTACAATGCTTTCCTGGGGAGGACCTCGCCGATCAGATAACGTAGCACCCGCTAGCTGCTAGCCGCTAGCTCGCAAATCCATCAAGAGGCCATCTTATCCCAGCAGGAAATCTATCTGATTTATTACAAGCAGCCCACGCTGTCCTTGTCCATGCTATCACTGAGATCTTGTAACCATCAAAGTCACTGATGAAAACCTGTGAACATAGCGCCATACCCCCTCCTATCCACACCCTCCACCACCACCACAACCGTCCATACAACCACCCCTCCCCAAAGATCTCCCAGCTGTGCTCTTAATTCCTTCCGATGGATGGTCTGCTTGTCCTGTGATGGATAACAGAGCAGCAGATGTGTCAGGAAGAAGCCCATTGATAACCAATCCACATGAAACCCCCCCCCCAGTCCCACCATCCCCCACTCATCCTCCAGCAGCCGACCTTGACTGCCGATCACGTGACATCCCCTGAAGAAGTCCTGCTGACACATGCGGACATGCTAACAGTGGCATATAGACTTAGACTTCCTTTTTATTGTCATTCAAATTTGAACTTTACAGAACAGATAAGAACGAAATTTTGTTGCATTAGCTCGTTGTAGTGCAGGACAAAAGAGCAATAAGGTGCACATTAGAGATGTCCGATATCGGACTGCCGATATCTGCTGATAAATGCTTTAAAATGTAATATCGGAAATTATCGGTATTGGTGTCAAAAAGTAAAATTTATGACATTTTAAAACGCCGCTGTGTACACGGACATAGGAAGAAGTACAGAGCGCCAATAAACCTTAAAGGCCCTGCCTTTGCGTGACAGCCCAGCCACATAATATCTGCGGCTTTTCACACACACACAAGCGAATGCAAGGCATACTTGGTCAACAGCCATACCGGTCACACTGAGGGTGTCTGTGTAAACAACTTACACTGTTACAAATATTCGCCACACTGTGAACCCACACCAAACAAGTATGACAAACACATTTCGGGAGAACATCCGCACCGTAACACAACATAAACATAACAAAACAAATACCCAGAACCCCTTGCAGCACTAACTCTTCCGGGACGCTACAATATACAACCCCCGCTACCCCCTACCCCCAACCCCGCCCTCCTCAACCTTCTCATGCTCTCTCAGGGAGAGCATGTCCCAAATTCCAAGCTGCTGTTTTGAGGCATGTTAAAAAAAATAATGCACTTTGTGACTTCAATAATAAATATGGCAGTGCCATGTTGGCATTTTTTTCCATAACTTAAGTTGATTTATTTTGGAAAACCTTGTTACATTGTTTAATGCATCAAGCATCACAACAAAATTAAGCATAATAATGTTAATTCCACAACTGTATATATCGGTATCGGTTGATATCGGTATTGGTAGTTAAGAGTTGGACAATATCGGATATCGGCAAAAAAAGCCATTATCGGACATCTCTAGTGCAGATATAGATTACTGTACAGATAAATATATTGCACTTTTGCATATGCATCCTCGTTAATGGATGTATGTTATAGATGTATGTATGTATGGATGGATGGATATAGCGTTGATCACTACACCTTTGCTGCGTCTCAAATGGTGCACTTTTAGGTACATGAATGCATTCACACGGGCAAAGTACATGCTTAGTACCCGGATGTTGTACTCAAAACACTCAACATGGTGAGTGTGCAGTGATGGTGGTTGCAATTTTCATAAAAAAAGGAGAGGAGAGAGCACTAGGCGTCATTAACGACAAGTATGCAATAACAGTAATGGATTGGGGACAACAGTGTACTTGTGTGACCGAAGTATTCCGATTGTCAGACACCCTGGCTCGTTTTTTAACGGGACCCTTCAAACATAGGCGCCAATCCCGTGGGTGCTTCGGGGCCCGAGCACCCACGTGGGATTGATGGCACATTCTTTCTCACCACCAAGCAAAAACCGCGCATGCTCAGGCCCTTTCTACACTAGGGTTATCCAGGATAAATCCCACCTAACCTTATACTTGTCCACACACACAATGGTCGTTTAAGACCCCCTCCAACCCTCCGTCAGCCGGTGCAACGCGACCTAGTACGCATGCGTGGAAAATGCACACGTCATAGTCACCTCCAGTGTTGCTTTGTGTGCAAGTTCTTACATTTAACTTATCTGAACAATATCCAGTGTTGTGGTATTTCAATTAACTGGAATCCAGTATGCTGTGGGGCCCTATTTTAGTGAATCACACCTGACACATCATAAATTAATCAAATCTTTAATGGACATGTTAAAAGTAAACCATGTGATAAAGAACATCAATCAATTTAGGGATTAAGCTATCTGGTCAGGACACTGCTCACTCTTTTGCCTTCACCTTCATTGTCCATTTAGTTTTTGTTGACTTCATATACTCTGGACCTAGACGTTGAGTCTGTGACATACATGGCGGGCAAAAACTGATACAGTCTGGTTTGCCAGTCCAAATGCATTCGCCGTTTTCCGTAGTCTTCCCTCGACGGTCAGGTAATACAAAGCACGCGCTACTTTTTTTTATCACATCCACAGGAGCCCGCATTCTCGTGGACTCTCCTTCGACAAATGGACAGTTTTTCGCTAAATGGACAAAGTTTTTCGCTAAGCAGAATCACAGCTGACCCGGACATTGGAAAGTTCTCTTGCCGTTTGAGAAGTGTTGTATCCCAAATAGCTGCAATCGCTTTCTCTTAAGGTATTCATGTGTGATTTCCACAAGCGTCTGTACATGTAGAGGAAGGAGAAACACGGGCACGTCTGGATGACTCGCCTCCATATTTCCAGTGGTTAGCTCCGAGTTACGAAAGCGCTTTATTATGAAGCTGGCTGTGGCGCGTTCTTTCTGACCTCACTTCCTGTGTGGGGCGCGGTCTTTCTGGCGTCACATCCTCTCCGAACTCAGTTTTTAAATGATCAATGAGTCCATACAAAGCTAAGAGCCGAAGATTCAAGAAATACAAGGCGCACTTACCCGTGTAAAAATTTGTCCGAGGGGCACCTTAAATGCTGGTTTAGTGTGGCTAAAACGGGGCTTAGGCTAAATAATTATTTGTTTAAGGAGTTATCCAGCTAAGTGTAGACAGGGCCTACCGCTTGTACATAGGTTAGCACTTTTTTAGCGCATAGCACTTTAGCACATAGCACTTTAGAACTAAGCACTTTAGCACACAGCCCTTTATCCATGAGCTCTAGTGCAATGCACACTGGTACTTTATCTTTATCTCCATACTGTAGATTTTATGCCTACATCAAAGTGCCACCTATGTCTATCAAGCTCCATGTTCTGATGTTTAAATGTTAGTTGTCTGGTTGTGGTTGTGTCTGTGCTTGTTTTTGTTGTGTTGTTTTTGTGTATGTTAAGAAAGCAATGATGCACTGTGCCCAAGACAAATTTCCCCGCGGGGATAATAAAGTTGAACCTTGAACCTTGTCCCTTACGGGGTGGCGGGGGGTGCTGGAGTCTATCCCTGCTGCATTTAGGTGGAAGGGCACACCCTGGACAAGTTGCCACCTCATCGCAGGGCCAACACAGATAGACAGACAACATTCACATTCACATTCACACACTAGGGATAATTTAGTGTTGCCAATCAACCTATCCCCAGGTGCATGTCTTTGGAGGTGGGAGGAAGCCGGAGTACCCGGAGGGAACCCACGCTGTCACAGTGCAAACTCCACACAGACACAGATAGTGAATAGTTAGACTTGAAATACAAATTCTAAAATAATTCTAAAAACTTGCTGTTGTGTCCCTGGGCGAGACACTTCACCCACCTTGCCTGCAGTGCCACCCACACTGGCTGTATGTGTACGAATTGGCAGCCATGTTTCCATCTGTCTGCAAAAGTGTGACACTGAACTGAATGAAAAATGGTCTCAGTGTGCTAACAAGTCAGTTTGTGTGTGGTGATGCTGGAGTTTTACTCCTTTGAACGCAAGTCTGCTTCCCTCAAGTAACTTCCTGTTTATATGCTTCTTCTTTTTACTTTCTCTTAACACATCCTTGTTGTTGATGCTTCCTTTAGCAGTGTGTTTGCACGAGTGTGATTGTGTAGAGAAGCTGGCTGTAGAAAGATCCAGTAGATGTGGTGCTGCTGCTGAGGTTCTTGCGAGCGTGTGTTCTTCAAAACAAAAGACCATTTTGTCTCTCTGACTCTCTGTAGAAAGCACATCAAGTCACACCATTAATGTCCTCTATTTATTCTTCTTCAGCGTCCCTTTACTGCTACCTGCTTTGTCGGCTTCTTCACACCATCATTAAGAGCTGGACACTTCATTAGGTACACAATCTAACGAGAGCAACACAATTAGTGAAATTTGACAACGATAATGCTCACTTGTGCTTGTACTGAGAGATGTTAATATTATGGTTAATTAAATCAGCTCTGTGTGAGGTCTAATGTGTAAAATATTCAGGGAAATTGAATCCCAGCTTCTTATAATGCATTATTATACATTAATATTAAAGTGTTAATGCGCTGAGGGGCTTTGCTGTGTGCGTTAAAAGCTTGAATTTACTTCCTATCAAATTCTTTCAATAATTTCAAGCAAATCTACTATTATATTAAAAACGTTTATATTTTCTTTTGTCTGCCGGTCATTCAAATACTTAAGATTGTCCTTTTGTACAAATGAAAGACAACGTTGAATGCCTTATTAAACAACCTTTGAGCACTGAGTGAGACCTCTAAGAAGGATGACTTTTAGCGATTCAGTGTTAATCATCTTATAAAAAGGGAAGTTAATGTTATAATATAATGTGTCATTTTGTCTTTAAACCAAAAAAAATCTGCCTTTTAATTGCAAGATCCACATTAATTTTTTCAAGTCAAAAACATTTATTTTATTATAATGAACTTTAAAAGTAGTTATTTTCTGAGCTTTGTAGAAAAGCTGTTTAGTGTTATTTACGTCTTACATCGTGACTTTTGCTATGTCGCCTCTTTACGTCTTACATCGCATCTTTACATCGTAGGCTTTGTATAAACGTCTTACATCGTGTGTGTACGTTTTACTGTGCGTCTTTTTGTCTGATATTGTGTCCTTACATCGTACGCCGTATTTTTATGTAGCACGTCGTGTAATTACGTCTTACATCGCGTCTCTACGTCTTACATTGTCTTTACTTTTAACATTGTTTTTACGTCTCACATTACGCCTTTAGTTGTATGTTGCATCTTTACATCGTGCTGTACTCTGAGTGTTAACTTTGTATGCCGTTTCTAAAAGTAGTATGTTGTGTATTAACCTCTTAAGTCGTGTCTTCATGTAATACGCCGTGTATTTATGTCTTACATTGCATCTTTACGTTTTACATTGTCTTTTTGTCTTACATTGTGTAGTTAGGTCATATGCCATGTTTTATGCCGTACGTTGTGTAATTAAGTCTTGCATCGTGTATTTCAGTCGTATGCAGTGGTTTTGTGTAGTGCGTTGTGTAATTATGTCTTATGTTGTGTATTTATGTCATGCATCATTACGTGGCGCACAAAAAAAGAAAACAAAGATGTCAGGTACAAGCGGACATGCTTTCCTATCCGATGAAAGCCAGAGTGCTTCCTCCCACCTTGATTGAATTTAGTTGCAGATCACATATGCTGGTGAATGTGCGTTACCGTGGCAACTGTTGATCACACCTCACACACCCGTTTTAGCCTCACACTGAAAGCGCTTCAATAATATACACATTTCAGTTTTTTCAAATAGAAGTATATTATTTGTGATGACTTGTAATGTTGATATCATTCAGTCGTATTATTATGTATACATTAATCATAACTGGTACATTCCTGTCAGATGTAGCACATTGTTATTTAGTAAGAATGATGTTGTTTGTGTTGATGCTTGTCTCTTGTGTTCATTGTCAGTGCACAATGCTGTTTTGGTGGTCAAACAAACAAGTACAGGCGCTCCTCATGTTACAATGTTTATGGTTATGACCCATTTTCTAACATATTTCTACTGTACAAACTAAGAACTAGTTTTGTGTCTGACAGAAATAAAAAGAAAAAAATATATGTATGTATGTATGTATATATGTGTGTGTATATAGATGGGTGGATGGTACAGTACATGCCAAAAGTTTGGACACACCTTCTCCTCATTCAATGTTTTCTTTATTTTCATGACTATTTACATTGTCACTGAAGGCATCAAAACTATGAATGAACACATGTGGAGTTATGTACTTAACAAAAAAAGGTGAAATAACTGAAAACATGTTTTATATTCTAGTTTCTTCAAAATAGCCACCCTTTGCACTGATTACTGCTTTGCACACTCTTGGCATTCTCTCTATGAGCTTCAAGCACACCTGTGAAGTGAAAACCATTTCAGGTGACTACCTCTTAAAGCTCATCGAGAGAATGCCAAGAGTGTGCGAAAAAGTAATCAGAGCAAAGGGTGGCTATTTTGAAGAAACTAGAATATAGAACGTTTTCAGTTATTTCATCTTTTTTTAAGTATATAACTCCACATGTGTTCATTCATAGTTTTAATGCCTTCAGTGACAATCTATAATGTAAATAGTCATGAAAACACATTGAATGAGAAGGTGGGCTGCATTGTATGTGTGTATACACACACACACACACATATATATATATATATATATATATATATATAGCTGTGCTGAGGAAAGACAAAATCACTTTTTGTTCTTTTGAATAAAACTGTTAACCATGATGATGTCGCCAAGCGTGAGGATGACTCTTCTGAAGGCAGTGTGTCAAAGTAAAGGAAATTGAAAGTCAAATTAGACATGGTCAAATGTTGAGAATCTGTGGAAATCAACATTGATTGCATGTTTGGTCCAGGCCGCTCAAATGTTGTGAGCATCATGAAGGATAAAGATGGTATCTTTGAACATGTGAACAGATGTGATGGTATGAAAGGGACAGTGAGCAGCGCAGTGGAACAGAACTTGTACCTAGAGCGAAGACCTCGTGTTCTAAAAATGCTGCTATGTTTATTTTGTCGTCGTTTGCTCCGCTGCGTCTGTCCTTACTCACGCTGGCACTCAGCGGTTTGATCCCTGTTTGAAGCGACTACGTGACGAGCTGAGATGAAAAGCGGTGAACTTCTTCAGAAACATTTTCTGGATGAAAACTGGTAATTAGAGTGATGGCGGCATATGGCGAGATGGCGATTAAAGTATATTCCCGGGCGACAAATACCTGTTGTTGAGACAGACAGGCTAATGAACATGTCCAATGACAGATGAGAGAGAAGAGGCTCTCCAGAGACTTGTCCAACACAGAAAGAAAACCTGGCTGCCTGCTCTCCCGTTAGATGGTCTCGTGTTTGCGTGCCAGACTTCATCAAACGCTCCTCAGCAGGTGCTTTGTTCCCTCGGCGGTAAACCACCAGTGCTCATTTCCATAGCAGACGCAGCGAGCTGAGCCCACACAGACGCACTGTGGTGGTCCTGTGCACTTTAAAAGGAGCTCTTTGATGCAAACAAGTGTGTGAGGGAATCTTGACTACGTCCGTTTGTGAGCCGCTGTTGGTTAATGTCTTTCTGTCTACAGACATGTATGTGTCGGCTTGTTTTCAATTTAGCAAAGCATTGATTGTTTGTGTCTACTTGAATCCCCAGAAAAGTCATGAATGAATGAATAGAACTTTAAGGCCCCTTCTACACTAAGGTTATCCAGGGTAAATCCCACCTAACTTTATCAGTGTCCACACACACGTAATGGTCGTTTAAAAAGCCCATGCCCTCCCTCCGTCCGCCGGCGCAACGCGACCTAGTACACATGCGCGGAAAAAGCACATGTCATAGTCACCTCCAGTGTTGCTTTGTGTGCAAGTTCTTAAATTAAATGTAACTTATTTGAACAATATCCAGTGTTGTGGTATTTCAATTAACTGGAATCCAGTGTGCTGTGGGGCCCTATTGTAGTGAATCACACCTGAGCCATCATAAACTAATCAGATCTTTAATTGACATGTGAAAGTAAACAATGTGATAAAGAACATTTTACATCAATCAATCTAGGGATGTAGATATCTGGTCAGGACACTCCTCACTCTTTTGCCTTCACCTTCATTGTCTGTTAGTTTATGGTGACTTTATATACTCTGGACCTAGACGTTGAGTCCGAGAAATAAATGGTGGACAATAACTGATACGGTCTGCTTTGCCACTCCAAATGCATTCGCTGTTTTCCATAGTCTTCCCTCGACGACCAGGTAATACAAAGCATGTGCTACCTTTTTTTTTTTATCACATTCTCGTTGTCTCTCCATCAACAAATGGACAAAGTTTTTCGCTAAGTAGAATCACAGCTGACCTGGACATTTGAAAGTTATCTTGCCTTCTGAGAAGTGTTGTATCCCAAATAGCTGCAATCGCTTTGTTTTAAGGTATTCATGTGTGATTTCCACAAGCGTTTGTACAGACGAAAGGAGAAACACGGGCATGTCTGGATGACTCGCCTCCATATTTCCAGTGGTTAGCTCAGAGTTACGAAACCGCTTTATTATGAAGCTGGCTGTGGCGCGTTCATTCTGACGTCACTTGTTGTGTGGGGCGCGGTCTTTCTGGCGTCACTTCCGCTCCGAACTCAGTTTGTAAACGGCCAATGAGTCCATACAAAACTGAGAGCCGGAGATTCAAGAAATTCACGGCGAAAGATACAGAATTATTCACTCTTTATAGTTAAAGAGAAGACAAGTCCACCAAGTCAAATAGTCCATGGTCAAACGAGGACACAAAGGTGGGGCCAGTTCAAGAAAAAATAAACACTTGATTGGTTACATAATGGGAATTTTGTCAAAAGGATGTTAGCTAATCAAAATTATTATTAGAATTGAGAAATATTAAAAGCTGAGGCTAGTTCCTCCTTTCTCAGAATTTGACCATATTTGATACAGCTTGAGGTTACTTGGAGCTGCACAGTGTCATTATTCCGACAGCCTTGCACAAGTGATTAGAAACACACATCAATGTCTCAAACAATGGATAGTATAGTCGACACACATGAAAATCGGCCATGCAACTGCATGTGTCTGCGGGCTTAATCAATACAGTTTTAAGTCGTTAAAGTTCATAGCAAAGTATGATTTTAAGTAAATATATTTGCTACAATACTCTAACAATGTTACGGTACAGTTGTACCAGCACAATGATAAATATTATTACAATAACGACACACTGTAGATGGTAACCTTTTGTAAAAGCCACATGCTAATAAGTATGGTATTTGTTATTTAGCTGTCCATGGAGGCATAAACACAAGCTGTTGTGCGTACATTTATTGACTCCCGTCCATCCATCCTTTATGTATTTTCCCAGTGTCTGTCTATTACCTGACCGCTTCTATGTTAGCTACCTCTCTTTGTTTGTAATGTATATTTTCTGCTGGATCTACTCTCTATTTTATGCTGCAGCTGTTACATATACTGTAATATTGTACATGGTAATTGTTATATTTTGTATATATTATATAAAAATATAGGATAATATATCAGTATACATCTGTGACAGTCTCTGCCTGTCGAGCGGGTTCGCAGGACCATCAGGGAATGACATTGTCGCGAGCAGGTTTAGACTTCTTTATTTTGCAATAAGGAAAGTCTTTTGCGCGTTGCTTTTCAGCCTTCCGTGTCGTCGTCTGTCTCTGGCTCTCTTTCTCTCGCGCTCAGAATCCGCCTCCTCCCGGCTCCAGCTTCTCTCTGTCTCTCTCGCTCCTCCGTGCTGCTGGCTCTCCAACTCCTTCTGCCCCGTCGTTCTCGGCTGCCGTCCTTTTACACCTTGCGAGGAGATTTGCTGATTGTGACCAGGTGCGCGATCCCCGCACCTGGTAACAATTGCGGCGTCGATCTCTGCGTGCCTGCCTCCTCGCCGCCATCTTGGAGCGGGCCCCGGTGTGCCCCGCCTCCCCACAATATCATATACTATATATATATATATATATACACTATGTAAATATTACATATGTTATATTTTATATTGCTACTACGGTACATTTTTAGTCTACTTTATACCTGCATTATCCTTTCCATCCTTTGTAACTGAGCGTGACTGTGTGGAACAATTTCCCTTGTGGATCATTAAAGTTTGTCTCTCTCTCTGTGTGTGTGTGTGTGTGTGTGTGTGTGTGTGTGTGTGTGTGTGTGTGTGTGTGTGTGTGTGTGTGTGTGTGTGTGTGTGTGTGTGTGTGTGTGTGTGTGTGTGTGTGTGTGTGTGTGTGTGTGTGTGTGTGTGTGTGTGTGTGTGTGTGTGTGTGTGTGTGTGTGTGTGTGTGTGTGTGTGTGTGTGTGTGTGTGTGTGTGTGTGCAAATGGTTTGATTTCCCACATGTTAGGTCATGCTAATGAGCTCCTCCTTCAAAAGCAGCGAGCAACATTGTCCTCTTTTAAGCCTTTCATGGTGAGAGGAGCGCGACGCCATGTTGTTATTACTGTCAATATTTAAAATAGCAGCAAAAAGGATGTCTTCAAGCATGACATCGCCGCCTCATCGTGACTAATCCTAACCACTAAGCCGCGTGTAAAACACTCATGTACATGTCAGACAAGTTTCAAGTAAAACTGCCCTTTTTTGGAATTTTGCCCATCATCCACAATCCTTAAGTGAGACAGTGAAATGTTGCTATTACCAGGCGGCCAGCAATACAAGTAATGTGAGTTTTTTATTCTGTTTATAAAGCCCTGGAAGAAATCATCCGAATCATCCATCTGCAAATTGATGATTAGTCTGAATTTACCAGCTCAAGGAGAGAACAAATGCTGAAAGATACAAACATCCCATCAGTCGTCTTCCCAGTGAGAGCGGACATTGTAAGTCACTGTTTTATGTTTTTCTTTAAAACGTTCAGCAATAGTGCTACATGATGACACTTCAAAGCTCTCGCTAAGTCTGTCATTCGTGGGAGCGAACTCAGAAAATGCTCTCTTGTGTTGTTGCTGTTTCTTTGCGCTCTGTGAAACACGTAATTATTTAAATGAGCACAATATTGTTAATATGAGTTTCCAATCATTTCTATAAGTCTTATTTTTTGTGATAGAGTGATTGAAGCACATACTTGTTGGTCACAAAAACATTCAAGAAGTTTGGTTCTTTTATGAATTTATTATGGGTCTACTGAAAATGTGACCAAATATTATGGGTCAAAAGTATACATACAGCAATGTTAATATTTGCTTACATGTCCCTTGGCAAGTTTCACTGCAATAAGGTGCTTTTGGTAGCCACACACAAGCTTCTGGTTGAGTTTTTGACTACTCCTCTTGACAAAATTGGTGCAGTTCAGCTAAATGTGTTGGTTTTCTGACATGGACTTGTTTCTTCAGCATTGTCCACACGTTTAAGTCTGGACTTTGGGAAGGCCATTCTAAAACCTTAATTCTAGCCTGATTTAGCCATTCCTTTACCACTTTTGACGTGTGTTTGGGGTCATTGTCCTGTCGGAATACCCAACTCCGCCCAAGACCCAACCTCCGGGCTGATGATTTTAGGTTGTCCTGAAGAATTTACTCTCTGTAAAGCACCAGTTCCATTGGCAGCCAAATAGGCCCAGGGCATAATATTACCACCACCATGCTTGACAGTAGGCTTGGTGTTCCTGGGATTAAAGCCCTCACCTTTTCTCCTCTAAACAATTTGTTTTTTTGTTTCTGCATTGTAAGCTGTCTCGTACAAGCATTTTTTTTTTTTTTACTATTTAGTATGCACAGAAAAAGAAAATGTTCTCGTCTCCCATAAGGATTGTGAATGATGGGCAAAATTCCAAAAAGTTTTCTTTAAAGCTTTCATTGAAAGGCCTACCATTCATCTCAACAAAATGAACACATGTACATTCAGAAAAGTATTGTTTGGCTTAATGATTTCATTTGTAAGTTTCATAGATTACAAATTTTTTTTAAATTAATTGTTAATTTGATCATGTCCTTTTTTTCCATTCCACTGTTGTTTTTTCACCACAGCAAGCCGCATGAATGCTTTTGGCTTGGTTCCCACACAGTAGGCCGGGAATTGAACCCATGTATTCTGCCATTAAAGAAACCAAAAAAACACCTGGGATAATTAGTTAATTTCATTCCATCCATCCATTTTCTACTGCTTGTCCCTTTTGGGGTCGCGGGGGGTGCTGAAGCCTATCTTAACTGCATTCGGTCGGAAGGCGGGGTACACCCTGGACAAGTCGCCACCTCACTGCAGGGCCAACACAGATAGACAGACAACAGTCACACACTAGGGCCAATTTAGTGTTGCCAATCAACCTATCCCCAGGTGCATGTCTTTGGAGGTGGGAGGAAGCCGGAGTACCCGGAGGGAACCCACGCAGTCACGGGGAGAACATGCAAACTTCACACAGAGATTCCGAGCGCAGGCTGGAACCCAGGACTACTCAGGACCTTCGTATTGTGAGGCACATGCACTAACCCCTCTGCCACCGTGCTGCTCGCTAATTTCATTGTTTCAATTTCATTATTTCAATTTCATTCAATAATGTTTCAAAAATATATTTAATTGTTTTAGCACATCTGTGGTGGTCGCCTCGTTCCCTCGACGACGGAATAGAATTAGCCTACAATAGATAGTGTGAAGTTATTGTGTGTGTGTACGTGTGCGTGTGTCATTGTTGTTTCCGCAAAAACGAGGCTGCTGCAAATGGAGCAAACCCTCACTAGGGAGAATATATTTAATTATGGGGGTTTTTCCTGCTGGGTGGAGGTCCTAGCTTGCAGACATGGAACATTTATTGAGGCTGAACTGTAAATCAATGTGACTTAAAGGGCTCCTCGAATGCTGACAACATTGGCACTTATTTTATAGTTTTAGACTTAAAACTGATGTCTACAGGTAAAATTCCCTCCAAAATTAGTGATTTTTGGGCTCGTTTTTTTAAACGTGTTTCAGAACATTTTGGAGCGCCTGCTGACGTCACCGACAGAAAACTGGAGGCAATTTCATATTGCGCACTCTGGGCCTGTTTAATAGTACTTTGTTGATTGCAGGGCCAGCAAGGCCTTCTCTGCTGGCCTAACATAACCAGAAACCATGATCATGATCAAAGATTAAACTTTTTTTAAATTTACTTTCCCTAAATATCTAAAAGTATTCCTGTTCTTTTCATGTCATATTATGCTCCTTCCAGCGCTGTTGTTTTTAGTTTTAGTTTGTATCCAATCAGAATTCAGCTAGCTTATGTTGCCATGCTGTACCAAATCTGCCTAAGGCCTTCAGAATCAACAATGCGGGCGTCCGTGCACTGTAAGTGAGCGGGGACATACAGTTGATAGACAGTTGCGATAGCCAATCAGATCACGAGTTGTCAGTAAGGCCTTCTAGCTGACCTAAGGTTTAACGTGACATTTACGTGTCCTGTGATTGAATACTGGCAGCACGGTGGAACAGGGGTTAGTGCATGTGCCTCACAATACGAAGGTCCTGAGTAGTCCTGAGTTCAATCCCGGGCTCGGGATCTTTCTGTGTGGAGTTTGCATGTTCTCCCCGGGTACTCCGGCTTCCTCCCACCACCAAAGACATGCACCTGGGGATAGGTTGATTGGCAACACTAAATGGTCCCTAGTGTGTGACTGTTGTCTGTCTATCTGTGTTGGCCCTGCGATGAGGTGGCGACTTGTCCAGGGTGTACGCCGCCTTCCGCCCGAATGCAGCTGAGAGAGGCTCCAGCACCCCCCGCGACCCTAAAAGGGACAAGCGGTAGAAAATGGATGGATGAATGATTGAATACTCATCGGGACTGTTAGCGGATGAATTTGAGAACACATATATAGCACAATTGCGATAGCCAATCAGATCACAAGTTGTTGACAGTAGCCTGATGTTAACGAGACTGTGATTGGATACTCACTTGTCATTCCAAAGGGAGTATCCATTCACAAGTTTCAATTCAGCAGGAAGCGGGAATTGTTGCGCGGTAGCCATACCGGGATAGCAGAGAAGGAGAACAAAACGTTGATTAGGTGGCAGATATATACTTGCAAGGCCATTTTCAAGAAGGATATTTAAAGAGAAACTACATCTTGTGAGACGATTTCGGCCAACCCCGGAAGCTAGCTCAGCTGTTCCGGCGATGAAATGCTCGCCATTTCCACTCGAATAAGCCGGCGACGAGGTGTACCACTGGCATGTACTGCGTCGAATAGGTCCTACTAATTGTGAGTTCAAATACTTTATTTTTTCACTTTTAATGCTTTTTGCAATTTTAATTTTGACAGTACCACATAAGATATGTTTTAATTGCTGATGCGTTTTAATTGATTTTTAAATGCGCCAGAAAATAACCCGTTTTGTATACTGTTGATGTGGTTCAATGCCCAGTAGGGCATAAATGTGTTTCTGTATAGTATTTCTCCAGTAATGGTCATGTGGTGACATCAATTATGGTATTTTGAGAGGTAATATTTGAAGTGGGACGTCACAAAACTATTCATCTCCATTCTGCTGCTCTGCACTTTACACCTTTGCCATATTGCACGTTGTATTGCACTTCAGTAAATACCTCATCCTGACTATAGTCTTGAACACAGTTTGATAGTTTGATAGCTGGAAGCTCACTGTCTGTCATTTGTTTGTCTGTTAAATATCTGTCCTATGTTTACTCTATTGTTTAGTTTATGCTTAATGTGTGTCAAATCGTGTTTTAATCTTGTTTTAATATCGCACATTGGAGTATGGGAGAAACAAAATTTCAGTCTGCTGTGTAATTTACTGTTGCATGGTCTGAGTGACAAAGTTGACTTGACTTAACTGAAGGCCTAGGTGGGAAACGCATGGCCCGCCACTGGTTGATTGTCGTCTACTACAACTGAAAACCAAATGTCTGCTAATGCCAGCGAGCCACAGTTGCTTGCTTTAAAAAGGAGCGATTGGTAATTTCTGCTTTCGGTCCCGCCGTCTTTTTACGGAGGAAATCCTGACTTGTTAAGACAAAGATGTCCTCCTCGTTTCGTCTTCTATCTGAAGTCGCCATGTTTCCTCCTGTCTTATCTCCAACATCTCTCCTTGTTCTCAAACTTCATCAAGAACAACTAAATGAGGGTCTGCCTCATTGTCAGGGTCCTGCTGCTACTTCCTGTCCCGTCAAGGCAAACAGGAAAGGTCCTGCATGTTTGCTTCTTTGCTGACAATAAAAGCAAAGGAAGTCAGCACGGAGGAAATGTAACGTTTCTCACCTGACTCGTTAGTAACTTGATGCATGCACACTAACAAGTGCGATACAATCCTTATTTGTATTCATAATTAAGTACTGGACATGAGGATAAATGTTGTTTTTTGTCTTATTTTAGTTTCATTTCAACACACTAATGAATCTCAATGCTTAACACAGAAATAATAACAGCAGCAAAAATAATTCAAACTAATCATTATTCAGAGTGCATCAGCTTTGTTTTAAAAAGACCTGGGCAAATTAAGGCCCAAGCTTTTCAATCTGGCCCGCTGGACATTCCCAAATCATTTTTTCTGATCTTTAAGATGGAAACTGTAGCCGCCATTATGATGTGCAGTGATGTTTTCAAATGACTGTTAGTCTTGAACTATACAAAGTATTTCAATAGTTGGAATCTGCACTTTTGCATGATATAGTAGTTACTTTGGTGATCTAAGTCACAGCAGCTCAGACGAGGCACCAAGCAGTGTGGGTAAGGAGCGTTTCCACAGTGTTTCCAAAGCGGCCAGCCTGAAATGCGGGTGTCAGGGACAGACGCGGAAGGATATTTTTACAACAAAGTTCTAAAGCTTAGTGATATATCAGATATATCATATTCTAGGTGGGGTATTTTTTACCCTTCGCGTTCATATTTTGCTGTTTGTTGCATTTTTGTTTTGCGTTTCGCTTGATTATAAAATATGTCGATCGAGAGGGGGTGTGACGTTCATATGTTGTCAATATTCAGTGTTTTATCGTTCATAGTTAATATTGTAAATCCCGCATTCTTTATTTTCATGAACATTCTGGGTGTCTCATTCAGTAAAAAAATGTAAAATTCCATTTAGTTTTTTAAGGCATTCAATCAGACATTATTGTGAGGTTTTGTATTAGTGTTCTTAAAAATCAGATATACATTTTTTCTTCTAAATTTGGCTCCCCGAGTCAAAATAATTGCACAGGCCTGGTCTAAAATGTGTTGGTTTTTTTTGCAATGTGACAAGATCCTAGAACTTCCTTGGCCTTATGTCATCCCTGTTCCATGATAAACTTAAAAAAATCTAAATTTCTCAAAAAAAGACAACTATAGTCTGTATAAATGATGAACTATTCTACCATTGTTGCCTTTTATGCAAGGAGATAAGTAGTTGAGACAAAAAGGCTAAAAGGGGCTCACAGATTGCAAGACGTCCAATTGAGCATCCCCGTCCAAAGAGAGACAGATCTCACCCGCCGTGTCCGCCAAGTCACGTAAGAGTGACAATCTGTCTGCCACAGATGGACGCCGCGGCGCCGTCAGCTGGTCACGTCGTGGCCACCAGGGTGTCAACCTGCGTGTCATCACATGACAGACGGACCGCTTGACACATCGTAAAAACCTGGATGAGCACGACTCAGCATTCTTAGGATTGAGACACACTGACCCTCATCGACATTGCACTTTGTAGCAGGCGCGCGGGACAATAGCTTAATGGGATGGTGTCACACTGCTGCTTTGTGTCATCTTGTTGCCATGGCAACAGCCAGACAACTGCTTATTAAGAACTAAAAAAAGGCACGGTTCTGTTCAGTTCTTCGATATTTCGTCTTTGGAGGTAGTCTTGGAACGCAGGATGTCCGTCTAAAGTACGGCTCGGGGGCAGCTTGTTTTGTAAAGATAACATCCATTCATTATTGTAGGATACATTATTAGATATTTCACTAAGTTCCAGCACGATAGGTGTGAAGTTCAACACCTGACCCTCACGTCTGCCGCCATGTTGTGTTGAAACTAAGATTGTCTCCATTAACATTTTTGATCCCCCATCTGATATTTTGACAATAGATTATAGAAGTGAAAATGTTATATATTATTTATACTATAAAAAAATATAATATATCAGTATACATTATATAATATGTAAATATCGCATGTTATATTTTATATTGCTACTATGGTACATTTTTAGTCTACTTTATACCTGCATTACCCTTTCCATCCTTACTCTTTCCCTCATTTGTAACTGAGCTACTGTGTGGATCAATAAAGTTTGTCTAAGTCTAAAACAAGAAACTAAAGTACACACAAAAGTCCATTTTTATAAAGCTTATCTTATTACACTAAGATTTTGCTAGAATTGCTTGGATTTTAATGACATCACGTCTGGCTCATTAAATATTTGTGGTGGTCGAGCAGTGTCAGTTCTCAATGGGTACTCGGCGCCATTTAGCTTTTCTTGAAGAAAAATGCCCTATGCTTGTTTTTTTCGGCTGCACGAACCATTCAAATCGCGAAAAACATAAAAGTTTCTTCAGAGTTCCTCGAGAGGTAATCAAGAATGGCAGAAGAGTGAGATTTTATGAAAGACGACAAGAAAAGTGGCACATACTCCAGTCCAAGGTAGCAGAGTCAAGGAACATACAAGTTTGCAGTGAACACTTCGTTAAAAGTTTGTTTGATATATTTTAAATATACTTTACAGGTTTTGTATTTCCCTTTTGAAGTATTGTCTTGATATTATTTGTATTTTCATTTTGAACAAACAGAAACCAGAAAGTCAGAGTGAATGAAACTTTGTCAGGCAAGGTACTTCTACGTCTCCCCTCTTGTTTATTTAGTACACAAAGGTGTCAGAGTACTTAAGACAACAGGACCAAAATCAAATATGGTGATATTTCAGTAGTTGGTAGTTTGTTAAATGGCTATGTAGTCACCGGTGTCAGCTGTTGGGTGCTAGTTTGTTTACTCACAAGATGCAAAGTTGAATCATGAAATGCAACCTTACACCAGCAAAAACGAGGCATATTTATCCGGGAGAGTCTTGATACCAATTTCTTTGACCCAGTCACACAAAAAATGTTGTAGACCTTCATGATTTTCCAAATTTTCGGGAACCTCACCAACGGATAATCACTTGACAAATATTTTTTTAATAAGGTCTAGGAATCTGTTCCATTGGATAGTTGGATTTTTTTGCTTATTTATGCTTTTTGCAGGAATATCTTGGCCCCTTGCATACTCAGATAGTTTGCGCGTTGCTTGCTGCACAAGAGCCATTTTGGCTTGGTTGACCACCGTTTTTTTTCCCTTTGCGAGAAGAATTCACGTGTCTGAATACAAGCAATTGTATTTACTTTTTTTTTTTTTTTTATTATTATTAAATTGGGGTTTTCCTTCAGAAATGTCAAGTTGTTTTTCTTTAGTTAGGAAACGCTTGATCCTGACCACTTTTATACCATTACTAGATTATGGAAACTTGCTTTTTGGATGCATTTGACACTTATCTGAAAAAACTGGATACTGTATATCAATGTGCCTTACATTTATTACTAGTTGTGGCAACTTTGTCTTGTGTTTCGTGTAGAGACTCCAGTCGCTACAGTTTAAGGTCATGGGACATCTTTGGCTTGTTTATTCCGAGAGCCAACACAAACTTTGGTTGAAAAAAAGCCTTTATATATGCTGCTTCATGGTCATGGAATGAATTTCAAAAGAATGTCAGAGGTGGGAATCTTTTGGCACCTCACGATTCGATTACGATTCAGGAGTTACGATTTGATTAAATATCGATTATTAAATCATCTTTAAATCATGCATTTTGATGCAGTTTTAAATTTGTTGTTTCACTAAATAAGCATTTATCACTTGCAACTTAAAAAAAACCAAGTAATTTGTAATTAGAAACCGTTAAATGAATTCACACATTTATTAAATTCATGAAAATGTGTGCAAAACTGAACCATAAGTGCCCGATAGTAAAGGAGCGGGTCGGATCTCTCGGTGAGGTGGCTCGCTGCAGTCAGCCAAATTTTAGAACTGTTTGCATTACTTTTTTTACAGTAAATAAATCTATTATCGATTATTGGTGTTTACTAATCGATTCTATAATCGTCCATGTCCGAATTGCGATACATCTAAAATGTATTATTTCCCCCAACTCTAGATATCAGGATACCTGAACTCATCATTTTGAGGGACTTTCAGGCCATTTTAAAGGATCGAGAAACTGGTTCTTTTAGGCACCGTACTCTTTAAAAATGTGTCTTAAATACCAGTAGAGTGGAAAAACAAATTGCCTCTATATTGAAGCTTTTGTCATATATGTCTGCTTTATGACACCAAAAGACTTCCAAAGTTTGCGGATAAATAGATATGATCAAAATAATATCAATCTCATTGAGATTCCCGAGCCATTATGAGAGATAATGAGGAAGCCAGTCACGTGACCACGTGATGTCGCACGAGGAACCAAAGATCCCTTCCCTATCAACAACAATGCTAATCAAGCAGACTTTGTAAGAGCCAACAAATATTACTTTTGGAAAAATTGTGATCCAGGACCTTATATTTTTGAGCCCGAACACAAAGAAGATGAGCAATAAGTTTTAGAAGCTGAGTGACTGATGCAATTTTATTGTGACACTAGCATCCGCAGCATTGCTATGTGCTAAATATACAAACTAACAATAACAAACCAGAATAAAACAAACACTTTCTGTAATATTTCCACTCTGGCTGGGATGCCGACCAACAGGACGCTCACATAATTCAGTTTTGATGAAGATTCAATCACAATCAAATAAAAGTTCCTGCAGGAAAGGTCTTTTGGGGTCTATTTCGCCATCTCGAGGACGTGAAAGTCGACCAGCCTGTCGGATCATGACCACATTTGTCTACTACCAGGTGAGAGCTGCATGAATTATAATCTAGAATTTACTTTTAGCAAGTTTGAGACGAAGCAGAAGCAGCCGTTGGATCAGTGTGTCAACAATAGCAGCGTAAGCTAGCTTTAGCTCACTGCTATCAATGCGCCGCCAAAATAGTCTGTCTGCATTGGTGCTTATAATAACAATATCGCTCATATTTGGTTACTTTTCAGGTCAATCCATCCATCCATCCATTTTCGAATGACATGTAAATGGGATATTGTTGGCAGTTTCTGGATGTTTTCAGAAAGAGTACAATGAGCGCAACAGAAGACCCTCGATTTGTTGAATCAATTGTTAGCTATTTATTTACGATTTTGAATGCATAAAATAAGCCAAACATATGTGTTCTTGTCTCACATAAGAATTGTGAATGATAAACAGCACATCACTTTTCAATTTTTGCGTATTTATAGTATGACTGATCTTATAACATTGTCAGAGTGCAGAAGCGTTACTACTGTGATGTCAATCTCTGAAAATAGCCAAAGTTATTCAAACCGGAATATTCAAAATGGCTGACTGAATTTGTGGTGAGCCCTGGTAACTGATTTAGCAGGCGAACGACAACAACTAGAGACAGCCGCAGTTGCAGCAACAGCAAGCTTTAAGTCGTTAACGACCTATAATTGGAGAATGCTGTTGTCATCCCGGAATACGTACCTTATTCAGGGCAGGCAACGCTTGATGCCATACGGAATGGTTGTACTTGTATAGCGCTTTTCTACCTTCAAGGTACTCAAAGCGCTTTGACAGTATTTCCACATTCACCCATTCACACACACATTCACACACTGATGGCGGGAGCTGCCATGCAAGGCGCTAACCAGCAGCCATCAGAGGCAAAGGGTGAAGTGTCTTGCCCAAGGACACAACGGACGTGACTAGGAAGGTAGAAGGTGAGAATTGAACCCCAGTAACCAGCAACACTCCGATTGCTGGCACAGCCACTCTACCAACTTCGCCACCATGCTACAGTTAAATGTGGAGGGCCTTACCAAGGCCAAAACCTCCATCATTGAGCATCTACTACAATCACCGCAATCAGGTGACCAGGGCTCAGAAAATGTGCAAAGACTCCTCCCACCCCCACCAAGGACTGTTTTCACTGCTGGACTCTAGAAAGAGGTTCCGCAGCCTCCGAAGCAGAACCTCCAGGTTCTGTAACAGCTTCTTCCCTCAAGCCGTAAGACTCTTGAACGCATCATAATTAAGTTATCAATTCCCCCCAAAATGGATTAACTCGCTGGAATAAAAAAGACAATATAACATACATCCATAAACGTGGACGCATGTGGAAAAGTGCAATATATTTATCTGTACAGTAATCTATTTATTTATTTACATACATTCATATATATGTATTTAGTTTATATATATATTTATATATTATTTATATATATTTATTTATTTTATATATGCACCTTATTGCTTTTTTATCCTGCACTACCATGAGTTTATGTAACGAAATGTTGTTCTTATCTGTGCTGTAAAGTTCAAATTTGAGTGACAATAAAAAGGAAGTCTAAGTCTAATCCTACTCTAAGAGACCCATGTAACCAACAGTTCTCGCTTAAAGATCCCTGGATAGACCTTGGCTTCACACACCGAGAGTGACATTCATGGGATTGCCACATTAATAGATAAATAGATAGAAAGCAATTGCAACGTCCCTCCAGACTCCAGCCTGGAATGGGCAGCCACACAAGTTGAAGGTATAAGGTCATTAACATCTACAAGCCCCCTTCATCTCGGCTTCAGGTAAATGTCATCCCTGCTTGTGACCCACCCTGCATTTATCCCGGTGACTTCAACTGCCGCAGCACTACTTAGGGACATACATCACCCAATCCAGACAATGTCACTCTCAAGGAATGGGCATCAGCAACTGCCGTGCAACCCCTTTATAATCCAAAACAACCAGACAGCTTCCACTCTGGCAGGTGGAACATGACCTCAAACCCAGAGCTCGCTTTCTTAAACGTGAATGGCCCATCGCCCCTTCAGATCACCCAAGACCCCTTCCCCAGATCACAATACTCCAATAATCCCAGACAACCCTATCGAGTTAGTCCCTACTAAACCAGTGAAGAGGTGAACTTTCCACTAGACTAACTGGTAACAGTTCACTAACCTTGTGGACTGAGGCACCGACAGTCTATCCGCACCAACCACTCACAACCTGGATGGTACCTACTCAGCCCTCTGCAAAGTCTTCATTAGCGTAATCATGAGAGCAATCCAACTCAGTTTTCGTCATCGTTACATTCCCACATGGGACGAGGAGTGCGATGAACAATGAAACAAATTCCTGGAGGCTGAACCTGGTGAGGAGTCAACCACCAACGCAACAGACTTCCTAGTAGTCAATAAACGCAGACAAAGATGGGAGGAGACGGTGCGAGGAATTGATTTTACTCACTCCAGCAGGCAGGCTTGGAAGAGCTCTAACTGCCGTACAGGTAGAAGCTGCAGACATTCTCAATACCCAGTGACAGCCAACTTAAAAGCTAGACAGCTCCTCGCAAATGGCTGCTTCAAGAATGCCAACAAGGATCACATCCGATCCATCAAGCAAGAAACAACCAGCTAATAGTAACCACCAGGAGTCGATGGCCATATATCAGTACCCTTCTCAGCTGAAAAAGTCACTAACACCATTAGCCAGCTGAAGTTTGGAAAGGCCCAAGACCCTGACAACATCCCACCTGAGTTTCTCATACACTACGGCCAGAAATGCATGGACTAGCTGCAGGTGTTCAACTCCTCCTGCAACCTTCTCTGTCGATACCAAAGATCTGGCGGACGGCTATAGTCATTGCACTGCCAAAACCAAACAAACCTACAGCTCACCCAAAGAACTACCACCCTATTTCACTCCTCTGTGTCTCCCTCAAGCTCCTCGAACAACTCCTTCTTGCCCAGTTGGAACCAGTTGTGGACCCCTAACTTCCTGACACCCAAGCAGGTTTCCGTTGCGACACAGCACTGTACAACACATTGGGAAGGTTTCAAATTACGTTGAAGTAAGCTTTGAAATGCAAGATCTACGACATAGTATGGCAAAAGGGCTTGATTCTGAAACTCCTACAGGACCATCCCTGATCCCAACCTAGCGTGATTCATCCCCAACATCCTTGCGAATCGCAATTGCGTACGGAAGACAGCGCTAAGGTTAAGGTTAGGGACAGGCCCTTGGACAGTCCAGCCACCCCAAGACACCTAAGAAACGGATTTCCCTAGGGATCAGTACTGGTCCCTATTTTATTTAACATTAACATTAGTGACCTGCCATGCACAGCATCTCTGCAGTACTGATATGCCGACGACCTCGCTCCCACCTCGGCGCCAGCTTACAGTCAACCTTAACGGGACACCTCTGCCTTACAACCCCACTCCAACATACCTTGAGGTAAAACTAGATAGGTAACTGACCTTCAGGCAACACGTTGAATCTCGAAGTGCCAAAGTATTATCTATGAACAGCCTCCTTCGTCGTCTGACATGCTCATCCTGGAAAGCCAACACGTCCAGCCTTCGCACTGGCGCTCTGGCCCTCGTTTACAGTGCTGCAGAATATGCCGTTCCAGCAAGGTGCGGTAATGTACATACTAAAAAGCTGGACACATCACTTAACCACATTGCGAATTATCACTGCCTGCCTACGACCCACCCCATCTGATTTCCTGCCAGTGTTATCCAAAATGCTTTGCACGAGTCAATAAGTTCCTTCTTTTTCTCTATCCTCTTGTTGTGGGGCAGACTGGCTCGTGCATGCACATGCATCCTCCACTGTTGCCATTTCTAATACAAAGAAGCTTATAGTTCTAACTCATATCTGTCAGTAGACTCCATATGGAGGCACTAAAAACGACAACATGGCTGACGGGGAGAAGACGCTGTCAAAGTGGAGGCACGTACAGTAAGTCAGACCGCCCACAAAACGTTGCATCCGGAAAAGACGGTTCAGAAAGCGAATAGAAGATGGTCTGTAAAACATAATTTAAGCAAGATTTTGACCAAAGAACCACCATGACATGTTATGTAGACCAAAAGGAAGTGTTTAAATGTAGAAAAAAAATCATAATATAAACCCCCTTAAGTTCCAGCCCACTTTTTCTTGAATGCGACATCCTAACTGGTCCTGTGAGAGCCGGTCAAGTCACACACAAATGAAGCAACAGACGTAAGCGAAGTTAATCAGAGGAGCTTTACACCCTTTCCTTCGTCCCGAGAGAAGACAGGGAGGCATTAGAACCTTTGATGTGGCTGCCAAAAGCTCGCTTGTCTAATTCTGGGAGGGGAAAAATGAGTGAATTTATAAACACTCGCTTTAATTCTCCATTAGCTTTGGTGAGTGAGCAACGCAAGATGAATTTTTCATTGCCTGGATTCATTTCTGTATGTTTTGACTTGATAGGATTTAGAGGACAGGAATATGCCATGTTAGCCTCTGTTGTGAACTTTTAGCTAATTCTCCCCTGATGTAAGAACTAGAGAACATGTTTAGCTAGCTTTAAATTTGCTTGTGTTTTGATCCCTATTAGCTTGTTTGTTAGTTTGCAGAATGAGTTTCAAAAGTCTTGATCTGATTTCCATGAAATTACGTACAGTATTGTAGCGGGAGGCACAGTTTGAGGTATCTGTGGTAGATTGCACCGAAGATATAATTAAATATGTTAGTAGCATCAATGCTAAGCAACGTTCCTATGTGGCGGCCTTCTTAGTAGTGACTAATTTCTTATTTAGAGCAATGCAATACAATTAAAGTAAATCACAATTTGTTTATTTGTAAATTGATTTTCATGTGGTTTAATAAATTGTCAAATTGTTAATGCACATTTTATTTTTTTGTGAAAAAAAATCTTACCTACGAAAGATTATTGCCAGCTTACTTGCACAATGTTATAGTCTGGCACAATGTGGTCTTGTTGTCTTGTTCACTTTAGTGCCGTCTACCAGAATGGAATACCCTCTTGGCACTTGCTCCTACAAGCCCCGAACGATGCTAAACAAATTAATAGGCTTTGTTAATTTTTTTTATGAATGCCAAAATAATTGTACATAGCTTTTATGAGCCATTTTGCAAAGCTTCATGGACAGTGCTAGTGTTGGTCATTGATATTTTCTTTTCATGAATGAAAATTTTAAAAAAACAAAAAACTGTTTTCTGTATTTCATTTTGAAATACAAAACATTTAATTGAAAAGTAAAGTCCTCTATTTTTGTTATATTTCATATAACAAAAATGAAACCCACCAGTTAGCAGAAACAAAAAAACCAGGACAAAAACAAATGTTTTTAAAAAATATATACATAATCACCGGAACTGGATGTTGCTACATGTAGTTAAGTTAAAGTACCAATGATTGTCTCACACACACTAGGTGTGGTGAAATTTGTCTTCTGCATTTGACCCATCCCCTTGTTCACTCCCTGGGAGGTGAGGGGAGCAGTGAGCAAATAGTGGCCGCGCCCGGGAATCATTTTTGGTGATTTAACCCCCAATTCCAACTCTTGATGCTGAGTGCCAAGCAGGGAGGTAATGGGTCCCATATTTATAGTCTTTGGTATGACTCGGCCGGGGTTTGAACTCACAACCTACCGATCTCAGGGCGGACAGTCTAACCCAGGGGCGGGCAATTAATTTTTACCGGGGGCCGCATGAGCAACCCGAGCACTGCTGGAGGGCCACATCAACAATATTTCAATTAAATTTTGCTCAATATTATTTTTGATATATACCGTAAGATAAATAATAATAATTAATAATTAATAATAGTAATACTTCAACATAGTGTGTGTAACAGCATTCCATGACTAATATAAATAAACATTAATAATAAACGACAGTAAAATAAGCACACGTATGACTGAGGAGTCATAGTGTAACTTTGTGTGGTGTTTGAGTTGTCCGACTTTTTGTGTGGCCATAAACGCACCAGTGGTTTAGTGCTATGCGTGTTGGTGACAGATGACAAGTTGGTTTTGGCCTGGTTTGTACAGCAGAAAATGACTAGTTTTTCGAGATATAAGTGTTTTACTCATGTTTTTGGTGTGGTTATGTCCGAATATAAACAGTTTTGCTCAATAAAGTGATCAATATAATTCCTGACCTCGAAGCATCTCGATAGACGTTACAATAATTGAACGGTGTTGACGAACACCGTTAGGGCCGCTTGTTGTCACTGTCACTCAAAGTTGCATTGCAAAATTACATAAAATATGTTTATTTTGTTCAGAATTCAGATGGGATTTGATTTGGTGCGCGGCATATATTTGCTGTGCGCAGCGGACGCTTGAGCAGTGCGCAATTGCGCAGGCGCGCACCTTAGAGGGAACATTGCTTGGCAGTCCATGTCTTGTTGAAAACATGCCATTCGTCATCAACTTTTCTCTTTTTAGCGTCTCTGGTGTAAACCGTGCATCACTAGTCGCTGCGTGTGCACCTTCACTCGCAGGTTACACACAGACATACGCCCATAAATAATACTTTTCAAAATAAATGCAGCACAGTTGTATTGCGCGCACGACATAGATGTTTTTTCAACTTTATTTTGTAATTTGTGATTGCAGCTGTTCACATTTACTGTCCATTGCACACTCGACATAGATACTTTTTTAAATTTATTTTGTAATTTTTAATTGGCCTCACGCGGGCCGGACAGGGACGCACAAAGGGCCGGATGCGGCCCGCAGAATGCCCAGGTCTGGTCTAACCACTAGGCCACTGAGTAGTATGAAGACAGCGTAGCAAAAAAACAATGTTGGTGGCGTAAGTTTCCAGCTATGCTGTATAATTTAAATATCTTAGCATTGCACAATGATGAAGTAGCTTTAGGACCAGTTTCGTTTAACACATAATTACAGTTTTTTTACAGGATATATAAGAGAGGGTCCCCACTAAAAACCGTTGACGACCCCTGCTTTGATCACGTACTGCGTTTTACGTGAATAAGCACATGTATAATGTCAGTTATTGAATAAGAGGGCGATTCACATTAAATTTTACCGCAAATGTATTCCGAGCCTCTTCCTGCTTCATCACTGATACAAATACATTTCCTCAGATATCGCCTTTTTTTTTTTTTTTACTTATCCTTCACTCACGTCTACATTGTTTCCCACCTTTCACGGGGCGCCGTAAGTGTCGACCCCTCAGTGTTCCTATTCTGTTACCCTGTACAATGTGTGTCTGCCCTCGAACTGGTTTGTGCCAAAAATTAAATGACAAAGATCCTTCTGATCATTCAGATAATTCAGTGCAGTACAATGCAGTGTTAGTGCTGCACTGGTAAACAGTCGTACCAGGATAGACTCGCATCCGTTATGCAGAAGATATGCAAATGTTATGTTTTAGTTAGTTTGTGGAGGGGGGTGTGGCCTGCAGCGGAGTGGGGTGTGCCAGGACCGGCCTCGAAGTCAGCGACAGGTGCGTAGATGGCCCAGGTTGGCCTTGTTATCTAATCACCTGTCGCTCTGTATAAGCAGCAGCCGGGAGGAGAGAGGTTGTTGGAGCTGGAGTAAGAGCGAGAGCGAGCCTGACACAACCACAAAAGACAATTGCGGGAAAGCAACCCACAGACTTTATTGCAAAATAAAACTGTATTGTGAACCTGAACAGGGCTATCATGTCGGTGCTTGGTGGTCCAAAGAACCCCCTGGAGGGCAACCTCCCAATAGTTATTTTGCACTAAATAATATATTATTAAAATGTATTTCCCATGACTTTGTTTTTGTGCAAAACATGCATCAAATTTCATTAATGTTTGATTAAACATAAATAAACAATTTTGTAATGTGGGTTGCTTAGGGCCCCAATTTAGCCAGCCTTGATTTTTCTGACATGGAAAGTATTCATTTTCCCAGTGAATCCAGATTCCCAAGCAAGTTTCCTGACAGTTTAGTGCGTCTCCAATCAAGATTGTATGGCCTCAGGCGTGCAGCCTATCTCATACTTGCAACACTACGTTGTGTGCAGCTGATGCAAGGCGGCGTCAATAGCGCGACAATAAGCTAATGTTATCGCCAGTGAGCGATGACAGCTAATGCTTTACGTCCCTCTGTGCGCCCACTACTTTGACAGATTACTGCTCTCATCGCTACGTCTTATTGCCTCATAAGTCACTTTGCTGCTTCTCAGTCGTCCTCGCTCGCGTGCACGCTCGCCACGGTAGCCTTCAATAAGAGCTCATATTTTTCATCTCCAGCACATGCAAACCGCTCCAATTAATGACTACAAGGACGTGTTTTATGTCTTTATACTATGATTCATTGACCTGGGGATATGGACATGCATCATGTCGCCATTATTGACTTGCCTCGGATAACTTGTGGCACTCAGTGGACACTTCATTAGGGACGCGATATAGTATCGATAACTCTGCCCTTGATTTGCCCTTGACAGTCAAAATAATGCAAACAGCTCTCAGTATGATGCAATACACTACTGCAAACAATTGTATTGTAATTTGCATACAGTATGTGGTCAAATCAAATTAAAGGTAATAAAGCCACTTCAATGATTTCTAACACATGCATATTTTCTCGAATAAAGTCCTCCATTCTGCCTATTTAAAAATTAAAAGACAAGAATATGGTCCTAGCTTTGTGTTTTAAGTATTATTCTCATATACTGTATGTAATTATTATCACCATACTTTTTTTAATGTGATTCTTGGTGCCCGGAGGTGCATTTTCTGCACACTGTGCACTCTGTCATAAAATATGCATCTGATGCAGTACATTGCAGTTATATGTAGTGTACTAGTAGCAGTATATAGATGGAGACAGTTTTCATTATAAATACAGTGCAATAAGGTTGTGCAACCACGATAATGAACTTAAGTTAATCGCAAAAGTGAGCATTATTATCTTTGGATGTTTGAGCAGTACATGAGTAAGCAATAGTTGTTATTGCGTTGTACTTTAGAGTTAAAGAGTACTCATTTCTTCATGTGTCTCTTGGTCATGAAACAAGTAACCTTGCAAAATCAATTGTGCTTTATTTTTATTTAGCGTGACAACAACATCCTCTGCAGACGCCTGTCTCTACTTTTGAAAGGTTGCCGTCATGTGACACGCTTTTACAATTCTGTGCCCAAAGCAAAGCAAACATTTTTTTTAAGCATTTATCATTTAGCAGACTTTTTTGTCAGTAGAAAGGACTTACTTTATTAGTGATGATGGTGGGGAATGTCAGGTGATTTCACCTTACATAATTTATTTTATTTGTATTTTTTTTTATTTTTTTGTCCTGTCCAGCTACTTAGGCAAATCATATTGTTGATGTAGATGCCCATATCGGCTGTACATATTTACTTTACAAAAGACAAATGTGGGATACTTCTCTTGTTGCCTTATTTGTATTTGACTTTATTAAATGGATTTACATTATTATTTGGTGCAGTCAGGCCGGAGCAGGAGGGGATAGAAAGAGGAAAAAAAGGAAGACAGAGGAGGAATTTGCGGGGATAAGACAGAGAGACAATAACAGAACAGCATCAGCAAATAGGATATGTACAAATAGGATGGTAAAAGTGATAGCAAAGAAGCAGTTAGTGAAATAAATAATAATAATGCAGAAATGACAATGAGCATTATTACACTACAAATGGAGCAATACAAATACCAATAGCACTATTGATGATTAATAACAATAATTACCTCTATTATCAACAATACAATTGTTTCAAATGCAACAATACATATATATAATAACTTGAAAATACAAAATAAAGCAGATAAATGGAGGGGAAGAAGGAGAAGCAAACTGTATTAACCTTGTAGATTGTTATAGTAAGAATAGGTTAAGCTTTGTCAGTGTGCCGTGTGTTACCCAGTTTCCCCTAGAGCAACAACGTTAATATGTTTGATGAAACGTGATTATATCCATGAGTGTATGTATGTATATGTACTTGTATATGTACAGTATGTGTATATGTATGTTTGTTCAGTGAATGTATATGTACAGTATGTGTATATGTATGTTTGTACAGTGAATGTATATGTACAGTATGTGTATATGTATGTTTGTTCAGTGAATGTATATGTACAGTATGTGTATATGTATGTTTGTACAGTGAATGTATATGTACAGTATGTGTATATGTATGTTTGTTCAGTGAATGTATATGTACAGTATGTGTATGTATGTTTGTACAGTGAATGTATATGTACAGTATGTGTATATGTATATTTGTACAGTGAATGTATATGTACAGTATGTGTATATGTATATTTGTACAGTGACTGTATATGTACAGTATGTGCATACAAGTATGTATGTTTGTACAGTGACCTTTCATAATTAAGGGGAACTGCACTTTTTTATTTTTGGATTTTGCCTATCATTCACAATCCTTATGTGAGACAAGCACACATGTTTTTCTTTGAAAAAAACATCCAAGAACCTCCATAAATGTTTTATATACAGCATGATGGGCAAGCTACTTGAAAATGTAGTCAACTAAGCTACGAATTACTCTGGGGAAAAATGTAGCAAAGCTCCAGGAGAAGCTATCCCCAGGAATTGTAGCAAGCTACTCGACAAGCATCATGGCAAAAGTAGCTTGCTACATCAACACTACATGTTAAATGAACACTCATTAGCGCCACAGACCCTTATTTGAAAAGATACACCAAGGACTCCCATAAGAGAAGATTTACAGGTATTACGACTCTAGCAGTGATTATCGTCTCCCATTCTAATTTCAAGGACCCCCAGTTCTGACATGCATTAAGTGACATGCCGAAGATGAATTAGAATAGGATATTACATCTGAGGAATGGTATGAAATGTGTGTAACCCAGTTTACTTCCACTCGCTCACAACAATGGAGGAATTTTAATTGGAAAAATGTGGTTCGTTTTTTATGATAAGATTCAAAGTAAAATATTACAAACATCTCAGCCATGTTGGAGACAATGTAACTCATAAATGCACATCATACTTTTTGGAGCTGGTCAAAGCTAAAATCCTTTTGGGAAGAAGTACATGCAGTTATGTGTAAAGTGCTGAAATATAATATTCCAGTGACGTGTATGACTTTGTATATGGGACACGTAGTGTCAGTTGTACGGACAGAAGATCGTTATTTGGTTGAGGTACTGTTTACAGTCTTTAGGAAAAGCCATCACAAGATCCTGGTACAAACCTAAACCTCCTACTAAAAAACTATGACTTGACATTATCAAAGAAATAAGGACAACGGATAAAATGACTCATATGTTAAATCTGAGGGAAGACCTGTTCAAGAAAAGATGGTTGAAGTGGATAATTTATTTAGAAAAACATTCAGGATACTTAAATTAATATATTTTAGATGACACGTAACCTACTGGAAAACAATATGTATGCTCCTACAAGCACTTTTGTTATGATTTATCATAATTATTATGTTTTTTTTCATTATCATTTTTTATTATCTATTTATTTATTTACAAACACAATGTAATTATTCCCCTTATTTTCCCCTTTTTGTAGTTTAGATACCTATATTTTTATTTCCAATCAAGTCTTTGGATATTTGTTCCTGATAAAAACTCTAATAAATATTAAGTTTAAAAAAGATAAGGTACAGACCCCCATTTAATGGCATTTATACTCAGAGTCTACACATGGAACCAAATGGACCCAATAAGGTCAATTACTATTAACTGTCTGTCATTTAGCTGGGGACATCCTACAATTCCCTCCGGGGGTCTCCACACCCCACCGTATGTATTTATTTAGTTTTCTTTTTCTTTGAACCACCCCAATATTGCTATTAATTTTTTCTACATACAGTAAATAAAAAACAGCGGTTGTCTAGATCTTGAAAAAAAGTACAATGACTTGTGTTGTTTGCAGAGGTGGGTAGAGTAGCCAGAAATTGTACTCACGAGTACTGTTACTTTAGAGATGTATTACTCAAGTAAAAGTAAGGAGTAGTCACCCAAATATTTACTTGAGTAAAAGTAAAAAGTATGTTGTGAAAAAACTACTCATGTAATGAGTAACTGATGAGTAATCTCACAGATATGCAGTCTATTTTCCTTCTTTGTAGCTTGTTGCTTTGATGTAAGCTACCTCGTTACATGGCTCTAAAAATAACTAAGGCTCAAAAAGTAGCCTTTGCTCAATACTTTATTGACGCACCTATGGCAGCAATCACAGCCTCAAGTCTTTTTGAATACGACGCCACAATCTTGGCATACCTGTCTTTGGGCAGTTTCACCCATTCCTCTTTGCAGAACCTCTCAAACTCCATCAGATTGGATGGGAAGCGTTGGTATTCATCCAGGATGTCTCTGTACATTGCTGCGTTTATCTAGTTTAGTCAGAAAGGTGACCGAGAACCTGACGGTCAATCTGTCAGAGGTACAGCACTCTTCTTTAGAGAGAGGGGAACCTTCCAGAAGGACAACCATCTCGGCAGCAAACCACCAATCAAGCCTGTATGCTGAGTGTAGTGGCCAGACGGAAGTGAATACTTGATAGAAAGTTTGCCAAAATGCACCTGAAAAACTCTGAAACAGAATGATCTGGTCTGAAGAGACAAAAGTTTTGGGGTGAATGCCAGGCATCATGTTTGAAAGGAACCAGGCACCGCTCATCACCAGACCAATACCGTCCCTATATTGAAGCATGGTAGTGGCAGCATCATGCTGTGGGGATGTTTTTCAGTGTCAGGTATTGGGAGACTAGTCAGGATAGAGATGAAGACAAATGCTGCAATGTACAGAGACATCCTGGAAGAAAACCAACACTTCCCATCCAACCTAATGGCGCTTGTGAGGTGTTGCAAAGAGGAATGGGCGAAACTGCCCAAAGATAGATGTGCCAAGTTTGTGGCATCATATTAAAAAAGACCCGAGGTTGTTGTTGTTGCTAAAGAACTGAATTAACAGAGGATGAGATACAACTTTTAGAAGCTGAGTGATAAGCAGATCCAACAAGTAGCAGTGTTACTAGGTGCTAAACAAGAAACATAAAATACGAACATATACAATCACTTAATGTACAATGTCTGCTCTCACTGGGATACCGATTGATGGGATGGTCATAGCTTCCCAGTTAGATTATTTAATTTATCATAATCTCACGCAGGTTAAAAAAAACAAAGTTGACGCAAACGATTGGATGTCAAAGTTGAGCAACTTCTTGTTTGATGGCCACAACCTTCTACTATACAAGTGTGATGCATGATTTATCTCAAAATAAATACCTTTTGAATATACAAAATGTGTATATATATGTATTTTTACAACAGTATGATTATTTAATTTGAAGCTCTTAATGCACCAAATAAAACCACCACGTAATGTTGTAACATTCCCACACAGTAAACAAGAAGAGAGAGTTTGCAAAATGACGCAGTGTACTCCGACAACATGGGCAAACACGTGTTGGAAAGTGTAGTGTGATGTATTTATCTTTATCGTACTGTAAATGAATTTCACACGAAGTAAGTCGCTGAAGTGTCAGTAAACATTAAATAATTTTATAGTAAAACTTCCTCCCCCGGGATGTCATTACTTTAAACCCTCCTGCAATACATCAATTTCTAATTAACATTTGCATACTAGATTGTCAGTGGTGCCTCTAAGGGTGGGGGAGGGAGGGTGTTGTTGCCGGCTGATGGTGGTGGTGAGGTTTCGAAGCAGGCAGCGTGCGTTATGCTAATTAATTGAAATAAAATTAGCCTGAAGTGGAACAAATGGGAGGAGAAACAGAGAGCTTCAACATCCAACAGGGGGTTGGAGGGTGTCAGTAAAAGTCCTTGCATGCCAAAACATCATCGTGGAAACAGTTGGAGGGAATGTGGAACAATGTGGGAAGTACGATGGCTGACGAGTGCAAATACGCAGCAACGTCCAAACGCTCTAAACACCGAAATGAACTAAAACCAAAAAGACAAACACCATCAAACACAAGGAGAAAATGTTGCAAATGTCAAAAACAACTGCTGAGAGAAATCCTGCAAGTACACGGGACAAAACCGAAATTCACCAGGCTACCAGGAAGTTACACAGGCTAGCGACTGCACGACACCAAGGCTGCGGAACAGAGACACGCGGCAGGCTTACACACACACATGCATCCACAAAAAATATACGCCACACATACATACACCACCCGCCATTGACGCGAATACCTTAGGGGTGATGGGCGGCTAGGCAGTGCCTGAAGAGCTGCAGCCTGCCACCGTAGTCCCGACTCCCTCTCCTCTGTTGCTAGATATCTCGAGATGTATGTTGTAATATGTATATGTGCTTTGCTATGGAGGTTTTTTCCCCACTATTTTTTTTACTCATCCTTCCCCAGCGTGTACTTTTTTCCCATCTTTTACGGCATCCTTCCAACCTTGAGACCTCCGAATTCGGGAGATGGGGGGGTTGAGGTGGGCAGGGTTTGGTGGTAGCGGGGGTGTATAATGTAACGTCCCGGAAGAGTTAGTTCTGCAAGGGGTTCTGGGTATTTGTTCTGTTGTGTTTATGTTGTGTTAAGGTGCGGATGTTCTCCCGAAATGTGTTTGTCATTCTTGTTTGGTGTGGGTTCACAGTGTGGCGCATATTTGTAACAGTGTTAAAGTTGTTTATACGGCTACCCTCAGTGTGACCTGTATGGCTGTTGATCAAGTATGCCTTGCATTCACTTAAGTGTGTGTAAAAGCTGCATATGTTATGTGACTGGGCCGGCACGCTGTTTTTATGGAGGAAAAGCGGACGTGACGAAAGGTTGTAGAGGATGCTAAAGGCAGTGCCTTTAAGGCACGCCCCCGATATTGTTGTCCGGGTGGAAATCGGGAGAAATTGGGAAGAATGGTTGCCCCGGGAGATTTTCGGGAGGGGCACTGAAATTCAGCAGTCTCCCAAGAAAATCGGGAGGGTTGGCAAGTATGTTTTACGGGGCGCCTTGTGGCGACCCATCAGCGTTCCTGTTCTTTAACCCTGTACACTGCTTGTTTGTCTAATCTTGAACGGTTTTGTACTGAAAATGAAGTTTTGTTGTACTTGTGCAATGACAATAAACACCTACCTACCTACCAGAGAGTTAACTTGCCTACCAGGGCATTACCCAGGCTACTCGGAAGTCAGCCTGGCTCCCAGGACGTTAGCCAAGTTACTAAAAAGTTTATTGCCAGGGTTTCTGTGTGATTTTGACATTTGCAGCATATTCCCAATGCATTGGTGTTATAGCGTCCGCATGTTTTTTGGTTTTAGATAATTTCTGTGTTTGGATCGTTTGGACGTTGCTGCGTGTTTGTTCCTGTCAGCTCCTCTAGGAAATATTTTCAGATGGATTCTATCAGTGGCGGGCCGTGCATTCCACACCTAGGCCTTTAGTGATGTCCTACTTAGTCCGACTTTAATAAATACTGTAATGCCCCGCAGTGGGGAAAGAGTGACACAGACGAAGATGCACGCTCAGTCGCTTTATTAACAAGCGGTAACTCTATTGTAGTTCCAAAAAACACATACATACACGAGCTGCTGTTAGCCACAACTTTCGCCGACGCACTCTGCCGCTCCCAGCCAACTCTTACCCGTGCACGTTCACAATCCCTTAAAGGCTCAGTACACGTACACAAATATAAAACAAATATAACATTCATCTACTCATGAGTGTTGTGTGTGTATGTGTAAATAAATGATCACTGAAATTCAAGTATTTCTTTTATATATATATATATATATATATATATATATATATATATATATACTGTATATGCATACAGGGCCGGCCCGTGGCATAGGCCGTATAGGCAAATGCTAAGGGCGCCGTCCATCAGGGGGCGCCACGCCAGTGCCACAAATGTTGGAGAAAAGAAGAAAAAAAAGTTGGTACTATTATTTCTAAATACAAAAAATAATCCCACATTAATTAAAATGCAAAGTAAAGCCTATTTAATAGAAATATTATTTGTTACAACATTACGCCCCCCCTCCTCCCCCCGCACGGTGCGCCCCCTCCCTTCCCGTATCATGACTCCTTTTGGACGTCACCACGTCAAAAAATCAACACAAGATGTCAAAACGGCCAAAACTGTCAGGTGCCCAGGGAAGAAAAAAGAGAAAAGAAGAGGAGAAAGGAGAAAAAGACAGAGGTAGCAGGTAGGTAACGTTAGCCTACATGAAATTATTTGTCTGTTACAGAATGTGATAGTAACCTGGCTTTTTAGCATTAAGCTAATGTTACATGATTCGGCAATTGCTAATCAATAAATAGCTAGTTCTGTTTTAACGTCGGGTTAATATTGTGGAGGGGGCTATATTGTTATGGAAAATAATAATGTAACGTTAGGTAATTACAGTACTCCCACCTTACATTCCTCAGGGACATTTGTATGAGATCTTTTAAGCAGATGTTTTTTGTTTACATTGTTATTGCCTTCTGGTTAGCTAATGTTTGCCCTGCAGGTAATAGTCACTTTTCCACCCCTTTATATATTAGGTATAGTTGTAAGCCTAGTTGTTAAAGTGCACATCATTAATGTTAATTAAGCAATATCACATGAGAGGGAATGCTGTTTTTTAATTTGAGCACTGCTGTGATTCGGTTAAAGATAATCATAACATAACATTCTCATATAATATATTATACTGTTACTTTGCATTCTGCTATTCAGCATTTCACTGTAATGATGACAATAAATTGAATCTAATCTAATTTGCATATACAGCCATCTCTTCACTTGATGAGAGATTTCAGAGCCTTGGAGAGGTGAATGACAAGTTTGGAGTACTCCTCAATTTCCACAACTTACAAAAAGAAGAGCTGCAACAGCAGTGCCAAACCCTGAGTACTACTCTGACCCATGACAGCCAGCTGGACATTAATGGCACAGAACTTGCAATGGAAATGCAGAATTTCCCACCATTGCCATCAAAGAACATGAGGACGGCGTGGCGAAGTTGGTAGAGTGGCTGTGCCAGCAATCGGAGTGTTGCTGGTTACTGGGGTTCAATCCCCACCTTCTACCTTCCTAGTCACGTCCGTTGTGTCCTTGGGCAAGACACTTCACCCTTTGCCTCTGATGGCTGCTGGTTAGCGCCTTGCATGGCAGCTCCCGCCATCAGTGTGTGAACGTGTGTGTGAATGGGTGAATGTGGAAATACTGTCAAAGCGCTTTGAGTACCTTGAAGGTAGAAAAGCGCTATACAAGTATAACCCATTTATCATTTATTTAACATGACAAACATGGAACTCTTGACCTTCCTGCATGAGAAGAAGCTGGCAGAAATTTACCCCAACATGTGGGTTGCTCTGAGAATCTCTGCCACTCTTCCTGTTACAGTGGCTGCTGCTGAAAGAAGCTTCTCTAAGCTCAAACTCATTCAAACCTACCTGAGAAGTACTATGATGCAAGAACGTCTCAGTGGACTTTCCATCATAAGCATAAATCATGTGGTCTCAAATCAGTTGTCATATGATGATGTGGTAGATGACTTTGCTGCAAGAAAGACTAGGAGAGTAAGGCTGTAGCAGGTGATGTGAGGTTGATGAGGGGGTGGTGTACAGTCATTTGTAAGTCATTCTAGTTAATGCAATATTAAAAAGCACAAATAGAGAACTCTGTAGGATCCCCTTTTTTTGTAATACTGTTGTTAAAGGCCTACTGAAATGAAATTTTTTTATTTAAACGGGGATAGCAGATCTATTCTATGTGTCATACTTGATCATTTCGCGATATTGCCATATTTTTGCTGAAAGGATTTAGAATAGAAAAACGACGATAAAGATAGCAACTTTTGGTATCTGACAAAAAAAAGCCTTGCCCCTACCGGAAGTAGCGTGACGTGGACAATTGAACATATCCGCAAAGCTCCCTATTGTTTGCAATGATGGCCGCCAGATCTGAGAGCGATTCTGACCGAGATAGCGACGATTTCTCCATTAATTTGAGCGAGGATGAAAGATTTGTGGATGAGGAAAGTGCAAGTGAAGGACTAGTGGGGAGTGGAAGCGATTCAGATAGGGAAGAAGCTGTGAGAGGGATAGAGCCATATCGATTTGAACCCGACGCTGATGAAGACGGTCAGGAGGACGCTGCTGCTATTGATGCTGGAGGAGCACACGACATAGATCGCCTTGAGAATACAGAATGGTAATATGTTATTTATTTATAGACTAGTTTTAGTTTGTGGCCTAGTCTTGCACTGTTACTGTTAGTGTTACAACTTACACCCCAGGCCTATCTATACACTAAGTATCTATCATTGACACAATGTGTTACTGTTAGTGTTACAACTTACACCCCAGGCCTATCTATACACTAAGTATCTATCATTGACACAATGTGTTACTGTTAGTGTTACAACTTACACCCCAGGCCTATCTATACACTAAGTATCTATCATTGACACAATGTCAAACCTAATTAATTACCCATTATTTCTATGGGCCACAGCTCCATATACCGGCAATACTAAAAATATGCATGCAGATTAATAAGATCCACAACAAGACAATGATAATATTAATTATTCCACATGTTTGCAGATTGCAGGTGTCAATAATATGAATTGATTTACAAATATTATGAACATTTCTATTTCCAGGTGTACATGTCAAAACTGTGTGAACATGGAGACAGTGGCTGAGTGTGTCTGCTGTAGTGAAATAGAGGCAGTGACCAGAACGATGGAGGAGGAGGGGGTGAAGACGTGCATCATAGACCACCATGGCTTTCCATCTGTGTGTCTGGATGAATGGGTGCTGCAGACAGCGTATAACGCCTACAAACAGCAATATGGCATGCTGCAGCAACAGCAAAATGAGTGAGGCACTAATAAGTTTAAATAATTCTTTATTCTATCAACCTTTGGAAGATAAGTCAGAATGAGCACTTTCTTATCTTATTCTTATTCTGTGAAATGTACTGTGCTACAATGCACATGACATTATATATCATAGAAGTATTACATAGATGGACCGTAGATGTCAACAATATTTACAATTTACTGCAACAGTAAATGACAAATGAATAGAATGCATGACAATGTCTTTTGAATCTCAGAGAACAGTGAGTCACTGTGTATCCATGTCCGGATAATAACAGCTGCCATCATTTGCTACTTGCAGGCGGAGACGACACACAGCCTATCGACAGTTTGTCCGCTTCTGCTGGGGATATCTGGGAAAGGACATAAGGGTGGTACTACCAGCTTGTGTAGTACATAAGATTAGGACAACATTCCCATCGATGGACTACACGGGGTTCCAAGACGTGCAGTGACTGCAACAGAATCTACATGGCCACTGTACTTAATCAATAAAATCAATCAATCAATCAATCAGTCAATCAATCAATGTTTATTTATATAGCACTAAATCACAAATGTCTCAAAGGGCTGTACAAGCCACAACGACATCCTCGGTACAGAGCCCACACACGGGCAAGGAAAACTCACCCCAGTAGGACGTCGATGTGAATGACTATGAGAAACCTTGGAGAGGACCGCATATGTGGGTAACCCCCCCCCTCTAGGGGAGACCGAAAGCAATGGATGTCGAGTGGGTCTAACATATTAGTGAGGGTCCAGTTGAGCCAGCAGGAGGCCACCCCGAGCGGAGACGGGTCAGCAGCGCAGATGTCCCCAACCGATGCACAGGCGAGCGGTATACCCCGGGTCCCAACTCTGGACAGCCAGCACTTTATCCATGGTCACCGGAATAACCCCTCCACGTGGGGGGGGGGCAGAGGAGAAAAGAAAAGAAACGGCAGATCAACTGGTCTAAAAAGGGGGTCTATTTAAAGGCTAGAGTATACAAATGAGTTTTAAGATGGGACTTAAATGCTTCTACTGAGGTAGCATCTCTAACTGTTACCGGGAGGGCATTTCACACTTACCGAAGCGACTCCTGTGCTTGGCGATGGCTTCCTCCTTGTCTGGCTTCTCCAGTTCATCGCAGAGGAAGGGAGGCACATCCACAGTGACGCTGAGTGGTGTTCTCTCGTCAGGGGTCTGTCTGCAGCCAGCAACAACCTCCCTGATCAAGTCATCTACGTAGCCTGCAAAATACAATTGTACATGTTCCTGCTCACAACATAATATACTCATGGAGAGTGAAACTTGACAGTATTATTATCATGATACAAAGTGTCAAGTGTTTACATGTTTTGTGTCCTCTACACTTACGGTATGTTGGCTCTGTCGCGATTTTCTTGACCACATGGCCCCCTGCTTTATACTTCGGGTAGCGTACTGCATAGCGCTCAGCACCCGCTTGTGTAGTGGCTATAGGGCGGCTCGAATTTTCGTTCCAGTGCAGCCCAGCAAGCAGGTTCCTAGGTGTGGTAACAGAATAATGTAATAATTAGTACTAAAGTATGGCACACACTAGTGACACTTAGATTAGTGTGGAAACATACCTGCACAGCATTCCGATGTATGAGAAGACATACATTTTCGGTGCGAACTGTATAAGATAAAAGACACTTTATTCAGTCATGCGTCCATACAATGTGTGTGTAAATTTATAAATTGTTTGTAAATTTGAATACAAATGTTTGTGTATTAAACTGTTAATAGTCAGCTATTAAAGCTTGATCTCCTGCAGTAATGAAGCTGTTTTGTTTTCAATGTTAACACCACGCCAGAATTGTTTGCAATCTTTCTCACCAAGATGCCAGCCACTATGTTGGACCTCCAACATTCTCTTGCTTACACTGACTGTATCAAGGCTTCATTTAGTATGCTCTAGTATTTTGCTCCCTGGCCACCAAAGTCCTAGTGGCAGGTGGTAACCACCGACACCACCTACAGGCGATCAGTCTAATTCTCACCTGTATGATAAGGCTATGGAACGCCTCCACCTTGGAAGTCTGGTGTTCACCCGACAGCATGGCGATATCTTTTAGCAGGGACTTGTTGTTGACCACCTCCTCCAGTTTCACTGCTGAGCGTGAACCTAAACATAAATTTAAAATAGAACAACGTTTCTACAAAAATGTTCCAGTCAACTTAAACTGGTTATTTACTTACAAGTTTATCTGAATTTTTTGACTTTCAAAAGATGTGCAGGAAAATACTGCTAGTCCCTCACTGCTTTCGGGCAACTTATTTGCCTACTCACTTTGTTTGAGCCATTTCTTTTGCCGTTGCAGTTGTCCATGAGTACAAATTGGGAAGAGGTCGCCATGGTCCTTGTGGATGTTCTGAATGTGTCGCTCCACAGACTTCCACTTGGCAACCAGAAGTTCCCCCTCTCCAGGCGGTGTAGACACTGCTGCCCAGTAGAGGTGGTTGATTATACTTTGCACCCAGGGCTTCAGGTCTTCACAGTCCTTATGCTTGGCGATGGCCTTCAGTTTCTTTCCGATGGCTACAAACAGAAAAAAACAGAAATTTGTGGATTAAATACAATATCGCATTCATCTGATCACTGATATGTACACACTACTTCACAACTTGTCATGCATACAAATAATCCAACTAACATTTTGCAACATGCCAGATGTCATAGCAGTGCCGTGTATTGGGCATGTTTTCACGAATCCATTTAGCGATCTGTCTGTGTCTGTCTGTCACCAGCACCCCGACATCCAGGTCCCAGCTGATCAGCAGTTCCACCATCCTCTTCAGTCCTTCCATCTCCATATGGTAGCTGCCAAGACATTCGTTGCTCTGAAATATATATAACAGAAAAGGAATGAGCAAAGAAAAAAATGAAAAAGGGGCTTAGTATACATTGAAATGGTTAATGTTATTAGACAAATTTACTAGGATAATTCTGGAAAATCCCTTATCTGCTTATTGTGTTACTAGTGTTTTAGTGAGATTATATGGTCGTACCTGTACAACCTGAAGGTCGAGAACCACATTGGCCACAAGCTCCATTGTGGTGTAGGTACCGAACTTGGCGCTGTGTCCCGGACTGTCTGCTCGCCCATCACCACCAAGGACGAGGGGTCGGCCTTCCACCTGCAGCATGGTGAGGTGCGTCCGTTGCTGTTCCTCCCACACCTTTTTGATGGCTGGCTGCAGGATGAGCTCCTGGTGGTTGAAAAATGTCCTCTTCACATACGTGACCACTCCGATGCTGTTCAGCACTTGCAACACCTTGCCAGAAGATGCCCCAGCGAAGAGGATGCCAGCAGACAGCAGGATGTTGCCCGCGGCATAAGGGCCAATGTTTGGCTGGCTGCTCCAACTACTCCTCTGGTCACATGATGCACATTGAAGAGTCATGGTCAGCTGTGTACCGTTCGAATCCCAAGAAGGGCTTATGTCCTGGCTGCCACAGACTGGACAGTGACACCACTTGACGAGACTCTGGAGGCACGACTCAAAGATGATGTACTTCGGTTCCTTGTGGCAGCCCTCTTCATGCATCTGGTGAGTACATGGGCGATCTGGCGACCCGTCAGATTGACACGGATCCGATGTCGTTGACTCACTCGGCACATAGCTGTCATCGGAAGAACCACCAACAAAAGGCGCAGTGGGACTTGATGCTGGTCCTTCATCAAACAATGCAGGAGGTGGTCGTAGCTTGGCTTGCATTCCAGACACACCTGGAGCTGCTATGTTAGTCTGCATCTCGGGGCTGTCAGATGGAGCTGCTACACTTGACAATGGGACTTCACTAACCCTGGCCGGCCGAGCTCTAACCCTCTCGAGGATATCTGGGGTCACCTGGTGTCCTAGCAATAAAATCAAGCACAAGTTGTTTTATATAATCTGTTAAAATTAAACTAGAATCACATAATAATTATTGTCTTTGAATCACCTAATTTATCTGTCTACTCTACTCTGCACAGGCAGCGTGCAATGTGTACTGTGATGTGCAGAATCATGTTCGTCACCGAAATAGACATACCCTTTGATCTATGATGTATTTTCCCTGTTTGGGTGCTCTTGCTACTGGTCATTGCTGTTGGTGCTGTCCCAATCGGTACCCAGTCCGTCTGGCATCCTTGTTCTCTTGTATTTCCCTGGAAATGGAGAAACAGCTACATGTAATATGGATACCTCATTTACATTAATTATGAATACTTTTGGATTGGGCTTGAACTGTAATCCATTTGAACATTGATTAGGAAAACAAATCGAACCTGATCTTGATCGCCCTCCTCATCAGGCAAATCTAGTGCCATTGCCATTGGTTCATCCACCGCATCCGCCACTGATGCCGTAGTCGTACTGTCCATGATCTGATCTATTGTCTGTAAATGTACAAATGTACAATACTTTATATTATTGTCTATTGTAATCTATTGACAGTATTGACACTATTGACAGTAATGTCAGTAAATGTACGATACTTTATACTGCAGAAGAACTTGACTAGAACTTGAAGCAATAATTATATGTAGACTATTTTATTGTTAATTTATTTCATTGTTCATGGAGTAGTCCAGTGGTTCTCAAATGGGGGTACGCATACCCTTGGGGATACTTGAAGGTATGCCAAGGGGTACGAGAGATTTTTTTTTAAATATTATAAAAATAGCAACAATTCAAAAATCCTTTATAAATATATTTATTGAATAATACTTCAACAAAATAAATGTTTAGAATTAAGTTCATGAATCCAGATGGATCTCTATTACAATCCCCAAAGAGGGCACTTTAAGTTGATGATTACTTCTATGTGTACAAAATATTATTTATAATTGAATCACTTGTTTATTTTTCAACAAGTTTTTAGTTATTTTTATATCTTTTTTTCCAAATAGTTCAAGAAAGACCACTACAAATTAGCAATATCTTGCACTGTTATACAATTTAATAAATCAGAAACTGATGACATAGTGCTGTATTTTTTTTCTTTTTTTCAACCAAAAATGCTTTGCTCTGATTAGGGGGTACTTGAATTAAAAAAATGTTCACAGGGGAAAATCACTGAAAAAAGGTTGAGAACCACTGGAGTAGTCTATGACTGTGTGTGTTAGTTTTGGTTGATTGATTGAGACTTTTATTAGTAGGTTGCACAGTGAAGTACATATTCCGTACAATTGACCACTAAATGGTACCACCCCAATAAGTTTTTCAACTTGTTTAAGTCGGGGTCCACTTAAATTGATTCATGATACAGATATATACTATCATATATATACTATCATCATAATACAGTCATCACACAAGATAATCACATTGAATTATTTACATTATTTACAATCCGGGGTGTGGAGGTGGGGGGGTTTCAACAATTGAGAACAAAGAAATGGATATTGGAACAGTGTAGTCTGACTATGAAAACTGGATATCAAGATTCTTACCCTCTTCCTTTCCCTTTTGGCAAATGCAGACCTCATGTGCCCAGTCTGTCCGCTTGTGGAGGGGGTCGGGTGCTCCGGACTTGTCCGTGGTCTATCGAAAATAGTTGGCTTCGCACCTTTCTTCAGCACGAGTCGACGAGTGCTGATTCCCATTTCTGCCATTCGCAAGGGACCCTCTTCGAAACATGATCTTTCGAAATGTTCGCTGCATAATACACTGTACTTCGTATGTGTCGTCCAATCCAACCGTGTTCGCTTGACTTCTTTGTTCCATAGTAAAGCTTGGCCGCCATCTTTTGGGAAAAGAAACAATGAAACACCGGTTGTGTTTTGGTTTGTGTTGCTACATCCAGCAGCAACACACCGCTTCCCTACAACTCTCTTTTTTGCAGTCTCCATTGTTAATTGAACAAATTTCCAAAAGATTCACCAACACAGATGTCCTGAATACTGTGGAAATTAGCGATTAAAACAGAGCTGTTTAAATTGGGAGGGACCTATTCCAAGATGACGCGTTCAACTGCCTTCGTCACGCGCATACGTCATCATACCGCGACGTTTCAGCCGGATATTTCCCGGGAAATTTTAAATGTCACTTTATAAGTTAACCCGGCCGTATTGGCATGTGTTGCAATGTTAAGATTTCATCATTGATATATAAACTATCAGACTGCGTGGTCGGTAGTAGTGGGTTTCAGTAGGCCTTTAAAGTCATACTAGTTTGATATCTTGTTTTGTGCAGTGCCTTATTTATATTGTATTTTTAATTTATTTTATGCAACTTGTTGACACGTTTTATTTTGTGTTTATGTATGTAAAAAATATTGTATTTCATATATTTATTTTTTTGTATTCATTTATTAATTCATATTTTTTTTATCTTGTTAACTATTCTGATTGTTAATTTGCTTTCTTTAAGTAAAAAAAAAGGTCAAAGACAAAGCTATTCGGTTTCTTGTGAGTATACACACTTCACTGCCGATGTAGGGGGGCGCCACCTAAAATCTTGCCTAGGGCGCCAGATTGGTTAGGGCCGGGCCTGTAGACATATATTTATATATATATATATGAAATACTTGACTTGGTGAATTATAGCTGTAAATATACTCCTCCCCTCTTAACCACGCCCCCTCCCCCACCCCCCACCTCCCGTAATCGGAGGTCTCAAGGTTGGCAAGTATGGCCTAACCTCGTCTCACCAGAACTAGCTTCTGTTGAAATGTACTTCATGAAAATGGCCTTGCAAGTATACATCTGCAGCCTAATCACTGTTTTGCTCCCCTTCCTTGTGGGCTAAAAAAAGCGAGTAGCAATTAGATTTCTATGCTAGCCGGATATGGCTCTGGTGCGGCACTTCCTGCTCTCGCAACTCACAACTTGTGATTGGCTACTCATTTCTGACTCACATGTGAGTATCCAATCACAGGAGGCGTGAGCAACTTATAAGGGCTACTGTCAACAACTCGTGATCTGATTGGCTATCTAAGCCATCAATCAACTATATGTGATGTGTTCGCTTACACTGCATAGGCAGATTTTACACAGCGCTGGCAACAAGCTAGCTGAATTCTGATTGGATAAAAGCTCTAACGTAAAAAAAAGTAAGACTGGAACCTAATGTGACATGAAGAGAATATGATGAATACTTTGATATATTTATGGAAAGTAAATTTAAAATGCCTAGTCAGGGCGTTGAGGGGATCCGGTTTGGTGGCTGCAGGATTAGGTCTCTGCTTTTTGCAGATGATGTGGTCCTGATGGCTTCATCTGGCCTGGATCTTCAGCTCTCACTGGATCGGTTTGCAGCCGAGTGTGAAGCGACTGGGATGAGAATCAGCACCTCCAAGTCCGAGTCCATGGTTCCCACCCGGAAAAAGGTGAAGTGCCATCTCCGGGTTGGGGAGGAGACCTAGCCCCATGTGGAGGAGTTCAAGTACCTTGGAGTCTTGTTCACGAGTGAGGGAAGAGTGGATCGTGAGATCGACAGGCGGATCGGTGCGGCGTCTTCAGTAATGCGGACGCTGTATCGATCCGTTGTGGTGAAGAAGGAGCTGAGCCGGAAGGCAAAGCTCTCAATTTACCGGTCGATCTATGTTCCCATCCTCACCTTTGGTCATGAGCTTTGTTTTATGACCAAAAGGACAAGATCAAGGGTACAAGCGACAGAAATTAGTTTCCTCTGCCGGGCAGCGGGGCTCTCCCTTAGGGTGAGAAGCTCTGTCATCTGGGAGGAGCTCCAAGTAAAGCCTCTGGTCCTCCAAATCGAGAGGAGCCATTTGAGGTGGTTTCGGGCATCTGGTCAGGATGCCACCCGAACGCCTCCCTAGGGAGGTATTTAGGGCACGTTCGACCGGTGGGAGGCCACGGGGAAAACCCAGGACACGTTGGGAAGACTATGTCTCCCGGCTGGCCTGGGAACGCCACGGGATCCCCCGGCAGGAGCTGGACGAAGTGGCTGGGGAGAGGGAAGTCTGGGCTTCCCTGCTTAGGCTGCTGTCCCTGCGACCCGACCTCGGATAAGTGGAAGAAGATGGGATGGATGGATGAAATAAAAAATGTAATTAACTTTTATCAATTTATGATCATGATTTATGTTAGGCCAGCACAGGAGACCTTGCTGGCCCTGACGGCCCACCACTGGATTCTGCTGGTGGTCATTTCACGACCACTTTGCTTGTATTAACAGCATGCATGAAACTAACATGCTTCTCCCCACCACCGCCCGCCTTTTGCAGAAACAACCATTTATAATTGATCCAAGCGAGTGTTTGTGATTTAAACAGAGCTGACGTGCATGGCTGCTGCACCTCTCATAAATATTGTGTGTAAATATGAAAATATAAATATAAAGGTAGCTTTATGTGAGACAACGAGGCCAAGTTTTGCTCTTTGATGGTGCTGAAAGCAAAGTAGGCTCCATAAGACAAAAGCTAATAAAAGATACATTCATGAAGGCTCTTTCAATATTTCATGACCACCACAGTGCACATGGTTACTTTCATTTGGGTCTGGAATCCTAATGAATAAACAAACTGTTGAACTTCAACTCCATTCCTCACATTCTCATTAAAATCCAATCAAGTGCATTCATGTGATAAACGGACTGACTGCTGCTGATTCTCCTGTTCAAGATCCATGTGACTGATGGCATCTTCAAAAAAGTGTGTGGGTGTGTGTGTGTGTCTGTGTGTGTGTGTGTGTTTTCTTGTATTTCTACCCTTCTTGAGACATCAACAGGGAAAAATACCTTCCATATGAGGACCGATGAACAAGTTAGGACCAATATCCTGGTCCCAATACGGAAAACCACTGCATCTAATAGAGAGCCAAATACTAGAGTCCGTGAACATTGAACATATTTTTGAAGTGCCCCCCCTCTAGCCAACATATGTAATAACAAGTGTGTAAGAAATTAAAATGCACCCCCTTTGGCCAAAATTAATTTGAATAAATAAATATGTATATAGAGACATACTGTAATAACTTGAAGTAAATAATGAAGATTAAAAACCAATTACAAACAAAAAAATTAAATAACTAATCAGTCTTTTTCTCACAATGTGTCAACTTTTTCTTATAAAATTGGTAACTGTCATATTCTTTCTGTTTCTGTAATATTGCAATATTTTCTCGTTAAATTATTACTTTTTAATGCAAAATGGTGACATTTGTCATATAAAATTCTGACTTTTATCACAATATTGCCAATTTTTTGTTGTTTTTGTAAAGTAAAATTCCAAATATAATATTGCCAACGTTTTTAAGTTTTCTTATAAAATTGTGACTTTTGTCGAGTAAAATTACGACTCTTTTCACAAAACTGCCAACGTTTTAAGCCTGTCTTGTAAAATTGTGACTGATTATAATTCCAGCTATTATCATAATATTGCACAAATGTTCAGTTTTTCTTGTGAAATTCCAACAAATTTTTCACAACAGGTTATTTTTATATTTGCATAGTATGTATATATTATTAATGTTGTAAATACAAATCTTTATATATCTAGAAGAGGTAGGCATTTTTTGGAGGTCTCAAGAAGGTAACAAATACAAGTTGCGTGTGCGTGTGCGTGTGTGTGTGTGTGTGTGCGTGATGATGTGGTGCTGTCAGGCCGTTCAAAATCTTCCTCAAGTGATCACTTTGTGTGATTGTGCAGTTATTTGTTGTCACACGTTCTCGCACCACAGGATGATGTGTTTTCGGTGGGAATGCAGATGCACCACTGCAGCTTTCACAGGAGGCTGAACAACTTTTGTCAATTATTATGATTATAAATCGGTAACTGCTTGGCGCCGAGTGCAGGGTTTGGGCGGGTTTGTTTCGGAAAGGGATTCGGGATGGTGAGGGATGCACTGTGGCTTGGCCTTCTCTGGGCTTTCGGGAGTTCTGTCCGATGTTTTTGGTGATTTTACTGGGTAGCGAGGACCAACAGCCTGTTGGTGGCGCTTTCGTTCTGTGCGCCTGACGTCCCGAGCTCATATGCGTTGTGTACATTGAACACAGGAAGTTGTGATTTGTAGACTGGGTAGGAGTAAATAGGCTGTGATTCTCCCTGCTCCTTTTCAAGCATGTTGAATTGTGAACATGTGATGTGATCGAGTGTAATCATAAATGATAGAGATGTCCGATAATATCGGACTGCCGATATTATCGGCCGATAAATGCTTTAAAATGTAATATCGGAAATTATCAGTTTCAAAAAGTAAAATGTATGACTTTTTAAATCGCCGCTGTACGGAGTGGTACACGGACGTAGGGAGAAGTACAGAGCAGTTGCGTCTCCCAGTCATACTTGCCAACCCTCCCGATTTTCCCGGGAGTCTCCCGAATTTCAGTGCCCCTCACGAAAATCTCCCGGGGCAACCATTCTCCCGAATTTCTCCCGATTTCCACCCAGACAACAATATTGGGGGTGTGCCTTAAAGGCACTGCATTTGCGTGCCGACCCAATCACATAATTTACGGCTTTTCACACACACAAGTGAATGCAATTCATACTTGGTCAACAGCCATACAGGTCACATTGAGGGTGTACGTATAAACAACTTTAACACTGTTGCAAATATGTGCCACACTGTGAACCCACACCAAACAAGAATGACAAACACATTTCGGGAGAACATCCGCACCGTAACACAACATAAACACAACAGAACAAATACCCAGAACCCCTTGCAGCACAAACTTTTACGGAACGCTACAATATACACCCCCCGCTACCCCGCCCACCTCAACCTCCTCATGCTCTCTCAGGGAGAGCATGTCCCAAATTCCAAGCTGCTGTTTTGAGGCATGTTAAAAAAAATAATGCACTTTGTGACTTCAATAATAAATATGGCAGTGCCATGTTGGCATTTTTTTTCCCATAACTTGAGTTGATTAATTTTGGAAAACCTTGTTACATTGTTTAATGCATCCAGCGGGGCATCACAACTAAATTAGGCATAATAATGTGTTAATTCCACGACTGTATATATCGGTATCGGTTGATATCGGAATCGGTAATTAAGAGTTGGACAATATCGGATATCGGCAAGAAAGACATCGGACATCTCTAATAAATAAACTCAACTCTAACTAAAAAATGCTTTATTTTCTCGTGTAGTGGTTAAGGGTTGTTTTGTAATGGTACAGTGGAGAAGGAGACGGCACTGAGACAGGGACATAGCTTAGCCTGAGGCGTGTTTATTATTATAATAGAATGACGTGTGTCTATGTGAAGCGATTATATGTTGAGTGTTACCGGGAGGTGTTGAAGGTGCGTGTTGAGGAAGAGGCGGAAGTCCAGAAAGGGCAAGGCTGGCTCGGAGGTCCAGGGACAGGCAGGAGGTCAGGCGTCGTTGTCCGAGGGCAGGCGTGAGCTCGAGATCCAGGAAGGCAGCGGAGAGTCCAGAGCGGATCCAGGGAGACGAGACGCACCGCTCGAAACCAGGAGATGACGAAGGGCTGCTGGAAGACGACACGGGACAAGACACGATGAGCACAGAGGAGGGAAAACACAGAGAGCGAATAGGCACATAGAAACGGAGCTAGAGACATGTGGGCTTACTGTACTATACAGGTAGCTATGTTCTGGCACTGGAACACAGGTTGCGCTGGCTTAAGAAGAGTGGAGCCTCACCAGTGTCAGGTGTGTTGATTGTAGATTGCAGGAGAGCAGGAGAGGAACGTCCGTGGGCGTATCCAGAGGCGCACTCAGAGGAGTGCACAGAAGAATGAGAGGCGGCAGGTGCTTGAGCCGTAACATGTTTATTGAGAGTACAAGGCATTATTATTTACAGTTAGGGAACATTTTTGAATCGATAAGGTACCAGGGAATCAATACGTACACAAAGGTACCAATATTCGGTACTTTTGAGTGTGTTCAAATGTGTTAACAAATGTTAAATGTTTATTTTCTGTCTTTATTGAACATTTAACACTGAGCTGTGCTGTCCAGTTATCTCGTTTTCTTACACTATTGTGCGGGGCGGCGTAGAGCTGCCGTCCAGAAACCTGAGGGTCCCTGGTACGAGTCCACCCTGCGCCATCCTAGTCACGGCTGATGTGTCCTCACCTTGCTCCCAGTGCTGGTGTATGACTGTGAATGGATTTTTGGTGGAGGTCGGAGAGGCAAATTGGCAATCACATTTCCATCTGTCTACCCATCCTTGTGTGAACGTAGACCAAATGAGTGTATGGGGTCTCGGTTCTCACTGTCAAGCGCTTTGAGTGTCTAGCAAAGCACTTTATAAATCTAATCCAATGTTTTAATTACTGCACTGTACGTTTTACAGTACTGTATATAGTAGACTTAGCATGGAGTTTCAATTCCAAGATGTTCGATGGCGTCTAGATGGTTAGTGTATAAACTGTTGCCTTAGCCAGGAAGTAGTCTTTGCCATTAAGATGTATGTGTCAGTCTTTTCTTTTTGTTTAGTCCTACAAGGTGTCTATGCTGTAAGTATTGTACTTATTACACACCAGCTGTTTGATTGTAATGTACATCTTAGGCATCTGAGTTGTAGTTCTGATGACCACATTTGGGGGTGTTGAAGTAGCCATGTAAAATCGCTTTTGCGAATTGGTAGCATGTCTATGAAAAGCTCAATGTAAATTAACATCGAGCTAGCGCATTTTGAAAAGTGGAGTCTTACTGTACTTTTGAGCACCTTCTTCATACCTTGATAGCGGGGAAAATTGTAACATTACCTTGAGGCAGTCCGGCTGAGTGCTTGTCTGAGTGCTTGTTTCCCGGCCAAATGCTTGAGCCTGCAGCCGGACGTGACGTCACTGTAATGAATGCTATTGAAATGTGGCATCGTTTGTTTTTACGTTATCGGAACCTGTTAGTACTGATGAACTTTGGTCCGGACTTATAAAAGTACAAAAGTCTGTACCCATCCCAATTCACAGTGACGCTCAAACTGAATCAAGGTCTATTGTAAATAGGGATGCCGATAAATGCTTTAAAATGTGATATCGGAAATTATCGGTATCGGTTTGAAAATTATCGGTACCGGTTTCAAAAAGCAAAATTTATGACATTTTAAAGCGCCGCTGTGTACACGGACGTAGGGAGAAGTACAGAGCGCCAATAAACCTTAAAGGCACTTCCTTTGCGTGCCGGCCCAATCACATAATATCTACGGCTTTTCACACACACGTGAATGCAAGCATACTTGGTCAACAGCCATACAGGTCACACTGAGGGTGACCGTATAAACAACTTTAACACTGTTACAAATATGCGCCACACTGTGAACCCACACCAAACAAGAATGACAAAGACATTTCGGGAGAACATCTGCACCGTAGCACAACATAAACACAACAGAACACATACCCAGCACCCCTTGCAGCACTAACTCTTCCGGGACGCTACAATATACACCCCCCGCTACCTCCTACCCCGCCCCCCCAACCCTGCCCACCTCAACCTCCTCATGTTCTCTCAGGGAGAGCATGTCCCAAATTCCAAGCTGCTGTTTTGAGGCATTTTTTAAAAAAAATGCACTTTGTGACTTCAATAATAAATATGGCAGTGCCATGTTGGCATTTTTTGCCATAACTTGAGTTGATTTATTTTGGAAAACCTTGTTACATTGTTTAATGCATCCAGCGGGGCATCACAACAAATTTAGGCATAATGTGTTAATTCCACGACTGTACATATCGGTATCGGTTGATATCAGAATCGGTAATTAAGAGTTGGACAATATCGGATATCGGCAAAAAAGCCATTATCGCACATCTCTAATTGTAAATGTTATTTATGTGTAAAGCAACAAAAAAACACACTTGCAAAGTCGGCATTCGGGACACTATTTCTAGAAAAAGTACTTATTTTTGAAGTAAGTTCCTTCGTTCGTGTTTGTTTTCCTGTTTCCACCAGTCAAACAGCCTTGTGGGCGTGGCAGGCATGTTACTTTTGTAACATTGACCTCACAGCAGAGCTGAGTTTGTGGCCCATAAATTCTGCCTAGCAACAAGTGGCCACGCCAACATGAAGCAACCAGGAAAAAAGACATCACAAAGAAGGAAATCATGCAGTCATTGTATGTTTATACACATATTATTAAATAAAGTCTCATAAGGAATCTTAAATTACACTCGTTGACCTGCGCTTTAACGGCTCGCTGATTTTTTTTTAACGACGATGAAGTGTGTCACATGACCTGTGCCCATCCTTATGGAGTATGTTAGCGCTGTGGTTCAAGGAGAAGAGAACCTTGTCATGATGAGGTTCCTAAAATGATTCATCCTTTTGTTCTCAGATGAATCTATTCTTCCTTTGAGATGAAATGTTATGTTGTGTCAAGCCGGGGTGGAATAACACGCGCGCGCGCGCGCACACACACACACACACACACACACACACACACACACACACACACACACACACACTCGCCTGTAAGGAATGCTAATCACTCCGCTATTGGATTTTCCTTCTTTTTTGTAGTAGTGACGGCTGCCATTAATCCTTAGTGTGATGAAAGCGCAGCAGTCTTAGGGACGTAATTAACTGCCATGATGGCCCGTGCCCCTCACGGCATGCTGGGAAATGAGACGCTCAGGCCTGGCCGACTATTTAATGGACCCACGAGTGTCAATTATTGTGGAGAAGCTCCTCCTCATCACGTCTGCTGCCCCAGACTTTGATTAAAAAGCACTTATGTTCATGAGATGGACATTTCTTTTCGAGGTGTTACAACAATGTAGCCCTTTTTGTACTCATGTGACCTCGAGGCTGCACTAGAAACATCCGGATGCTGCAACAAGTCTGGAAAGACTCATCAAGTGGTTGCTGCATAAGAGAGGAAGTCAGTTTCCACCCGGATTTTGTTCCGTACGCTTTCAGATATTCACATCCAAGAACAGATTGGGGCCAATTCTTTTGGGTTTTATATACTTTAAAAACAGTACCACTTTTCATATTTTCCTTTGTTTGTTTTTTATTATAGCAACATGGTGGTTAACGTTTTGAAGACTTGTGTATGTGTGTGCATGTTAATAAATATATATATATATATATATATATATATATATATATATATATATATATATATATATATATATACACAGTATATATACAGCCTGGGCCCTGGCCAAAGTGTTCTAACCCAATGCGGCCCCCGCGTCAAAAAGTTTGGGGACCCCTGTTCTACAGAATGATCCTACTTGTTGATGTCTTTCCACTGTGGTGGGTGATCACAGAATATCTGATGATATGGGTTGGCCCAGGGCAGACTGTATGGTGGTTGCTTGGAAGAATCCACATGGTTGATGCGACAAAGTACTTGGAGACATCCTGATGGATTTGTGGTTCTCAGAATCCGGAGAAGCAAATTTGGTTCAGACGTCCTCAACGCTTCACTTAAGTATGGCGCCTAAGCCTAGATGACTGGAGAATGTGTCATACTATGTAAAGTGGAACCTCCATTTATGAATTGAATTGGTCAATATTGGCTCTAGCCTAAATAGTCCATATTTTAATAAATCCTTTTACACTTTGAGCACAATATAAAGCGCTATATAGTACTACTTTGCTAAACAAAGGATCAACTTTCTATTCAATAAACAACTAGCCGAACAGTCCTCCTATCAAGCCGCCCTGCTGACACGCACACACACTGTCACTAGCCCTGCGGCGCACTCACAGTTTGAAATCACAAAACTCCTTAACTTTAACAGCCTCGTTGCTACAAAGATTAGGAATTTTTTTTAAATTATCCACTTTACATTGACGGTTAATCTTCTTGGTGTGCAGAGGAAGAAAAGAGAAAGGAAGGGGGCAGTGTCGACAACGCTTTGGATACTTCCTAAATGTTTCAAACCACACATTGCTTTCTTTAGATTCAGATTGAGCTAGCAAAATTTGAAAATGCTTTAAAAGCTCACAAAGTAGCAAATATGGTTGAGATCGGTAGGTTGTGAGTTCAAACCCCGGCCGAGTCATACCAAAGACTATAACAATGGGAATAGAGATGTCCGATAATATCGGCCTGCCGATAAATGCTTTAAAATGTAATATCGGAAATTATCGGTATCGTTTTTTTTAAATTATCGGTATCGTTTTTTTATTTTTATTTTTATTTTTTTTATTAAATCAACATAAAAAACACAAGATACACTTACAATTAGTACACCAACCCAAAAAACCTCCCTCCCCCATTTACACTCATTCACACAAAAGGGTTGTTTCTTTCTGTTATTAATATTCTGGTTCCTACATTATATATCAATATATATCAATACAGTCTGCAAGGGATACAGTCCGTAAGCACACATGATTGTGCGTGCTGCTGGTCCACTAACAGTACTAACCTTTAACAGTTAATTTGACTCATTTTCATTAATTACTAGTTTCTATGTAACTGTTTTTATATTGTTTTACTTTCTTTTTTATTCAAGAAAATGTTTTGAATTGATTTATCTTATTTTATTTTATTTCATTTTTTAAAAAGAACCTTATCTTCACCATACCTGGTTGTCCAAATTAAGCATAATAATGTGTTAATTCCACGACTGTTTATATCTGTATCGGTTGATATCGGTATCGGTTGATATCGGTATCTGTAATTAAGAATTGGACAATATCGGAATATCGGATATCGGCATAAAGCCATTATCGGACATCCGTAAATGGGAACCATTACCTCCTTGCTTGGCACGCAGCATCAAGGGATGGAATTGGGGGTTAAAATCACCAAAAATGATTCCCGGGCGCGGCCACCGCTGCTGCTCACTGCTCCCCTCATCTCCCAGGTGGTGAACAAGGGGATGGGTCAAATGCAGAGGACAAATTTCAACACACTTAGTGTGTGACAATCAGTGGTACTTTAACATTAACTTAATTAGCACAGCAGCTAATTACAGCCCTGCTGTTCTGACTGAATGGGCACCGGAGATCGCTTAGCCCGCCCACAACGGGTGGATGAAACGTTTGTACACCGAGACAAGTTTGTACAACAAAGCATATTTTTATTCCGTCTGTGGTAAATCAAAAAGTTTGATTGTGTAAATGGAGGTACACAATTATTTGGCAGTTTTCACTTGGAAACATTTCTCTTTCTGTTTTCATGTCTTCCAAATTGGTATGATGCGGAATGCAGACTGATTTTGTTTTCTATACGGGAATTTAAAGCGGCAAAAATGCAACGCCTCTAATTCGGCCTCTTTGGGCTTTTCCACAAAGAAGACACCCTGATATGACGCCCGTCCTGTGGACTGCTCCACATTGCGTTGGAGGCGTTTCTGTGGCGAGGAGATCGCACATAATGATGCACCGGCTAAAGGCTGCGAGCACTTGGCATCGAGCGACTCGACTGGGAAAGCACGGCAGGAACCTCGAGCGGCTCTTGAGAAAAAACTTAATTAGCACTTTCACCTCTGACGAGACCGGCTCGGCCGCCAGCTGGGTGGTTACGCTGTCCGCAGAGTGCGAGCAGAGACGAAGACGAACCTAATCAAACACAGCAGGAAGGCTGTCATTTGTGGCAGGAACATTTAGATCCATCAAAGTGGAACATCTCGTTAAGATATTCCAACTGCTGGTGTGCTGACTTGGGTGCATGACTTTCTGCAAGACCTTTCTGTGAACTTTGGAGAGTCTTCAGCGTGAGAAAGTCCGCAGCAGGTCTCGAATCTCGGGACCGACGTCCGCAGCTTTTTAATGAGCGGCTAATTAGCGCCACAGCTGGAGGGCTTGATTTCATAAACGAGCACGTTGTGACAATAGTTGGCACTCTTCCGCTGTCCAGATGCTCTCTGGGCTCGTGACGATGACGACGATGTGAGAGGAGGAAGGACGCTGGCGAGCATCAAACGGACAATTGTTGAAATATTCAACATGAAGTCAGCGTGGTGGCCATCTTGTTAGTTAGTGATGCGCAGCTAATGACTCTGTGATTAATCTGCTCGCGCTACACTCACACATGTGGCCTGAGATGTGCGTGTCGGAGGGGGGGGGGGGGGGGGGGGGGCTGTGTAATGAAGCCCCCGCAATATTCTGTGATGTGTTCACTTCCACGGAACATTATGGTCGATAGAAAAGCCCTCTCATTAGACATGAATGGCTTGTTGACGCTTGTTAACGAGCTTTACAAGTGGACGTTTGATTCATGAGCTCATACTCCTGGTCCTGCTTTTCACCCTCCAATCAACACACACTGCCAAGAAGAGACACTAAGGCTATGTCTACACTAAGCCGTTTAACCTAGGGCTGTGAATCTTTGGGTGTCCCACGATTCGATTCAATATCGATTCTTGGGGTCACGGTTCGATTATAAATCGATTTTTTTTCAATTCAACGCGATTCTCGATTCAAAAACAATATTTTTCCGATTCAAAAGGATTCTCTATTCATTCAATACATAGATTTCAGCAGGATCTACCCCAGTCTGCTGACATGCAAGCAGAGTAGTAGATTTTTGTAAGAAGCTTTTATAATTGTAAAGGACAATGTTTTATCAACTGATTGCAATAATGTAAATTTGTTTTAACTAATAAATGAACCAAAAATATGACTTATTTTATCTTTGTGAAAATATTGGACACAGTGTGTTGTCAAGCTTATGAGATGTGATGCAAGTGTAAGCCACTGTGACACTATTGTTCTTTTTTTTCTTTTTTTATAAATACCTAATGATAATGTTAATGAGGGATTTTTAATCACTGCTATGTTGAAATTGTAACTAATATTGATACTGTTGTTGATAATATTCATTTTTGTTTCACTACTTTTGGTTTGTTCTGTGTCGTGTTTGTGTCTCCTCTCAATTGCTCTGTTTATTGCAGTTCTGAGTGTTGCTGGGTCGGGTTTGGTTTTGGAACTGGATTGCATTGTTATGGTATTGATGTGTATTGTTTTGTGGGATTGATTAATAAAAAATAAAAATTAAAAAAAATTAAATCGATTTTTGAAAAATGAGAATCGATACTGAATTGTACAGCGATTTGAATTTGAATCGATTTTTTTCCCACACCCCTAGTTTAGCCCCTTAAACGAATAATTATTTAGCCTAAGCCCCGTTTCAGCCACACTAAATCAGCGTTTAAGGTCCCCCTCCTCGGATAATTTTTTTATACGGGTAAGTGTGCCGTGTAATTCTTGAATCTCCGGCTGTTAGCTTTATATGGACTCATTGGTCGGGGGGTGTATATATTTTCAAGTATTTCTTATATATATATATATATATATACACTACCGTTCAAAAGTTTGGGGTCACATTGAAATGTCCTTATTTTTGAAGGAAAAGCACTGTACTTTTCAATGAAGATAACGTTAAACTAATCTTAACTTTAAAGAAATACACTCTATACATTGCTAATGTGGTAAATGACTATTCTAGCTGCAAATGTCTGGTTTTTGGTTCAATATCTACATAGGTGTATAGAGGCCCATTTCCAGCAACTATCACTCCAGTGTTCTAATGGTACAATGTGTTTGCTTATTGGCTCAGAAAACTAATTGATGATTAGAAAACCCTTGTGCAATCATGTTCACACATCTGAAAACAGTTTAGCTCGTTACAGAAGCTACAAAACTGACCTTCCTTTGAGCAGATTGAGTTTCTGGAGCATCACATTTGTGGGGTCAAACAAACGCTCAAAATAGCTAGAAAAAGAGAACTTTCATCTGAAACTCGACAGTCTATTCTTGTTCTTAGAAATGAAGGCTATTCCACAAAATTGTTTGGGTGACCCCAAACTTTTGAAAGGTAGTGTATATATATATATATATATATATATATATATATATATATATATATATATATATATATATATATATATATATATATATATATATATATATATAAATAAGTAATCCGTTCATGAATGAGTATATCCGTTCGGCCACCGTGTTCAATGGAGAAGTCTGATCTACAAAGTTTGCAGGCAGCATAGCCTTTCCCCTTCGAGCTGTCCTGGATGAACTGAAATTATTTTTTCCAATCATTTTGGAACTTGCAAGCGTATTTCTTCTTCTTACTCGTCATCGCCGTGTCTCTTCTTCGTTCTTCTGCTTCGTCTCTGTTATGTTTTTGGACATTACTACTTGCCGTAGTTTTGAAGCAATGCCGTCAGTTATTGTCCGCGATGTATGTCGAGCGATTACTCAACGCCTAGTTTTGTACTCCATAACTATTGTGAAGCCATGAAGTGGTTGCGGCCGTCAAGTACGACCGCCAATTTCAGCCTACAAGCACAGTGTCCTGAACAGATATCTATGATTGTTGTTCTTTATCACATTGTTTACTTTCACACGTCCATTAAAGATATGATTCATGTATGATGGCTCAGGTGTGATTCACTACAATAGTCTAACAGCTGCTGATGGTGAGGCAAGCAAGGTTTACTGTTCAAAGAAATGTGGCAATAGTCTACATTGAAACACAGGGGAAGGATACACCTTTCGCTCATGCGTACTAGGTCACGTTGCGCCGGTGGACGGAGGGGTGAGGGGGTCTTAAACGGTGGCATTGTGTGTGTACACGGACAAGGTTAGGTGCGATTTATCCTGGATAACCTTAGTGTAGAAGGGGCCTAATTCCACACTTCCTGCTCTGACCAGCAACCTTTGTCATCAACGCTTGTCTCGATGCGCAAGATTAAAACCTTTCCTCAGCCAGGTCAGAAAGACCGATAAATCCCGCCGCCCCCATGTAAGAAGAAGGTCTACATGACGCCATCTTTCCGTCCCTTGGACCAGATGGTCCCGAGGGACCTTACTTCCTCTCCCCAAAGACTCTACTGATGTATCCACCAGGAAGCTAAAATTAGACAAAGGAAGAACACATGCAGACTGAGCAGCACATGAGACAGAACCTTTGTCTTTGGCTTTAAGTGAACAATAAGATGTTTATGTTGATAAAAGCCCACATGATTCCAGTGGAGGACTTTTTGGCACATTTTGCATTCAATGGAGTTGAACGACGACCTTCTGTTCAGTAATGGCTATTAGCGTTAACACGGAGCGTGTGCAGCAAAATAAGATTACACAGAGATGATTCATTCTTATACCTGAAGACGTTGCTTCTGTTCAGAGGGGACTAAAGCAGTGACTACACATTATTGTTGCCCTCCTAGAATATATCATACCCGACCATAACAACAAATACGAAGAGAAACGTTAATAAAGCTATTCATATAATCAGATTAGCAGTTATATGTTGTAAAACATCTATCAATCATTTATTTCACTATTAAATAAATACTTAAAATAAAATATAAATACAACAATTAAAAAATAAACATTTTCCATAACTA
>NC_084746.1:47542000-47552490 GCF_033978785.1 Entelurus aequoreus | reverse complement strand
AACATTTTGCAATATTACAGAAACAGAAAGAATATGAGCAACTGTTCCCAATTGTATAAGAAAGAAGTCGACACATTGTGAGAAAAAGACAGCTTTTAGTTCATTTTATTTTGTTTGTTTGTAATTGGTTTTTAATCTTCATTATTTACTTCAAGTTATTACAGTATGTCTCTACATACATACTTTTTAAAATTTGTTTATACATTTTGGCCAAAGGGGGCACATTTAAAATTTTTTACACACACTTGTTATTTCATATGTTGACCAGAGGAGGAGGAGCACTTTTAAAACCCACACACAGTCAATTTGAAAAATCCCTCCTTTTTGGGGCCACCCTAAACACACACACACACACACACACACACACACACACACACACACACACACACACACACACACACACACACACACACACACACACACACACACACACACACACACACACACACACACACACACACACACATTCTTGCATTTCCTTCTTGAGACCTCAGAAAAAGGCCTACCTCTAGTATTATAATAAAAGTCGTCATTTTACTCAACGCAAGTCAAAATTTTACAAGAAAAACTGAACATTTGTGCCATATTTTGATAGAAGTTGGAATTTTACATAACAGTCGCAAATTTACAAGAAAAAGCTTAACATTTTGGCAATTTTATGAAAAGAGTCGTAATTTTACTCGACAAAAGTCACAATTTTATCAGAAAACTTTAAAATTTTGTCAATATAATAATAATCGGAATTTTACTTGGCAAAATTATGACAAAAGTTATAATTCTACTCAAAAAAATTCACTGTTTTACAAGCACAACAAAAAAATGTGCAATATTGTGATAAAAGTCGGAATTTTATATGACAAATGTCACCATTTTGCATTAAAAAGTAATAATTGTATGAGAAAATATTGCAATATTACAGAAGCAGAAAGAATATGAGAAATTGTTCCCAATTGTATAAGAAAGTAGTCGACACATTGTGAGAAAAAGACTACTTTTAGTTCATTTTATTTTGTATTTATTTTTTGTTTGTCATTGGTTTTTAATCTTCATTATTTACTTCAAGTTATTACAGTATGTCTCTATATACGTATTTATTTTATTTTTTTAAATTAATTTTGGCCAAAGGGGGCGCATTTCAATTTTTTACACACACTTGTTATTTCATATGTTGACCAGAGGGGGAGCACTTTTAAAACCGACACACAGTCAATTTGAAAAATCCCCCCTTTTTGGGACCACCCTAATTTTGATAGATTTCACCACCAGGGGTGCAAATGAGACATTCTCTATTAGATGCAATGGTTTTCTGTATTGGGACCATGATTTATGTCCTAACTTGTTCACCGGTCCTCATATGGAAGATACTTTTCCTTGTTGATGTCTCAAGAAGGGTAGAAATACAAGAACACACACACACACACACACATTCTTGTATTTCTTACCTTCTTGAGACCACCGAAAAAGGCCTACCTCTAGTATTATAATAAAAGTCGTCATTTTACTCAACGCAAGTCAAAATTTCCCTAGAAAAACTGAACATTTGTGCAATATTTTCATAAAAGTTGGAATTTTACATAATAACAGTTGCAATTTTACAAGAAAAGCTTAACATGTTGGCAATTTTATGAAAAAAGTCGTAATTTTACTCGACAAAAGTCACAATTTTATGAGAAAACTTTACAATTTGGGCAATATTTTCATAATAATCGGCATTTTACTTTACTATAAGAGATGTCACTGTTTTACAAGCACAACCAAAAAAATTAGCAATATTGTGATAAAAGTCGGAATTTTATATGACAAATGTCACTATTTTGCATTAAATAGTGATGATTTTACATAAAAGGAATAATTACATGAAAAAATATTGCAATATTACAGAAACAGAAAGAATATAAGAAATTGTTCCCAATTGTATAAGAAAGAAGTCGACACATTGTGAGAAAAAGACTACTTTTAGTTCATTTTTGAATTTTTTGTTTGTAATTGGTTTGTAATCTTCATTATTTACTTCAAGTTATTACAGTATGTCTCTATAGACATACTTATTTTATTTTTTTAATACATTTTGGCCAAAAGGGGCGCATTTCAATTTTTTACACACACTTGTTATGTCATATATTGACCAGAGGGGGAGCACTTTTAAAACCGACACACAGTCAATTTGAAAAATCCCTCCTTTTTGGGACCACCCTAATTTTGATAGATTTCACCACCAGGGGTGCAAATGAGACATTCTCTATTAGATGCAATGGTTTTCTGTATTGGGACCATGATTTATGTCATCACTTGTTCACCGGTCCTCATATGGAAGCTACTTTTCCTTGTTGATGTCTCAAGAAGGCTAGAAATACAAGAACACACACACACACACACATTCATGTATTTCTTACCTTCTTGAGACCACCGAAAAAGGCCTACCTCTAGTATTATAATAAAAGTCGTTATGTTACTCAACGCAAGTCAAAATTTCCCTAGAAAAACTGAACATTTGTGCAATATTTTGATAAAAGTTGGAATTTTACATAATAACAGTCGCAATTTACAAGAAAAGCTTAACATTTTGGCAATTTTATGAAAAAAGTCGTAATTTTACTCGACAAAAGTCACAATTTTATCAGAAAACTTTACAATTTGGGCAATATTATCATAATAATCGGCATTTTACTTTAATATAAGAAATGTCACTGTTTTACAAGCACAACCAAAAAAATTAGCAATATTGTGATAAAAGTCGGAATTTTATATGACAAATGTCACTATTTTGCATTAAATAGTGATGATTTTACATAAAAGGAATAATTTTATGAAAAAATATTGCAATATTACAGAAACAGAAAGAATATGAGAAATTGTTCCCAATTGTATAAGAAAGAAGTCGACACATTGTGAGAAAAAGACTGCTTTTAGTTCTTTTTTGAATTTTTTTTTTGTAATTGGTTTTTAATCTTCATTATTTACTTCAAGTTATTTACTTCAAGTTATTACAGTATGTCTCTACAGACATACTTATTTTATTTTTGTAATACTTTTTGGCCAAAGGGGGCGCATTTCAATTTTTTACACACACTTGTTATTTCATATGTTGACCAGAGAGGGAGCAGTTTTAAAACCCACACACAGTCAATTTGAAAAATCCCTCCTTTTGGGACCACCCTAATTTTGATAGATTTCACTACCAGGGGTGCAAATGAGACATTCTCTATTAGATGCAATGGTTTTCTGTATTGGGACCATGATTTATGTCATCACTTGTTCACCGGTCCTCATATGGATGGTACTTTTCCTTGTTCATGTCTCAAGAAGGGTAGAAATACAAGAACACACACACACACATACACACACACACACACACACATTCTTGTATTTCTTACCTTCTTGAGACCTCAGAAAAATGCCTACCTCTAGTATTATAATAAAAGTCGTCATTTTGCTCAACGCAAGTCAAAACGTTACAAGAAAAACTGAACATTTGTGCCACATTTTGATAAAAAGTTGGAATTTTGCTCAATAACAGTCGCAAATTTACAAGAAAAGCTTAACATTTTGGCAATTTTATCAACAAAGTCGTAATTTTACTCGACAAAAGTCACAATTTTGTCAGAAAACTTTAAAATGTGGGCAATATTATCATAATAATCGGCATTTTACTTGGTAAAATTATGACAAAAGTTATAATTTCACTCAAAAAATGTCACAGTTTTACAAGCATGACAAAAAAATTGGCGATATTGTGATAAAAGTCGGAATTTTATATGACAAATGTCACCATTTTGCATTAAAAAGTAATGATTTTACATAAAAAGTTGTATGTTTTTTTAATATATTTTATGAGAAAATATTGCAATATTACAGAAACAGAAAGAATATGAGGAATCGTTCCCAATTGTATAAGAAAGTAGTCGACACATTGTGAGAAAAATACTGCTTTTAGTTCATTTTATTTTATTTTTTTACTTTTTTGTTTGTAATTGGTTTTTAATCTTCATTACTTACTTCAAGTTATTACAGGTTGTCTCGATATACATACTTTTTTTTAATTAATTTTTTTTATTTTGGCCAAAGGGGGTGCATTTCAATTTTTTACACACACTTGTTATTTCATATGTTGACCAGAGGAGGAGCACTTTTAAAACCGACACACAGTCAATTTGAAAAATCCCTCCTTTTTGGGACCACCCTAATTTTGATAGATTTCACCACCAGGGGTGCAAATGAGACATTCTCTATTAGATGCAATGGTTTTCTGTATAGGGACCATGATTTATGTCATCACTTGTTCACCGGTCCTCATATGGAAGCTACTTTTCCTTGTTGATGTCTCAAGAAGGCTAGCAATACAAGAACACACACACACACACACACACACACACACACACACACACACACACACACACACACACACACACACACACACACACACACACACACACACACACACACACACACACACACACACATAACCATTAACATGCATAGTCTGTCTTGCTCGTGCCTCCCCTGCAAATCGGTGAATGTGTGTGTGTGTGTGTGTGTGTGTGTGTGTGTGTGTGTGTGTGTGTGTGTGTGTGTGTGTGTGTGTGTGTGTGTGTGTGTGTGTGTGTGTGTGTGTGTGTGTGTGTGTGAGAGAGAGAGAGAGGAGGGCATCCGACAGGTGTGATTAATGGAGTTGGCGTGTTGCACTTTAATTGTTGTGTGTGTGTGTGTGTGTGTGTGTGTACCTGGCTGGCCACCTGGGTCCGTGGCGCCGCCAGCTAGCGGCGTGGCGGCCCTCAGACGGTGATGCGCGGCGACACCTGGGAGACGGCGGCCTTGTCTTAGCGGCGGTGGTGTTGACAGGTTGGGTTTGAGGCCAAAGTATGCAGAAAGGTGGAAAGTTAGCGAGGGGCGTGTCCAATGACAAGCCAAGAAAATCATTTGGCGAATCATCAGAAGCAAACAAAGACCGGAGACAACACGCCTTTTAGTCCAGTGATTAAAAAAAAACAACTAAAGATAATCCCCGTGCTTCTCTTCTTCTTTCACTTTGGTGCAGAGATTAGAAGAGAAAAGTCAAGTGTGAACACAAACTAGCAGCTGCAAATTTGCTGACGAGGAAAAACAAAACCAAAAAAAAACCCCTCCATGAACCACACACAAGACATTTCTAGAAGTGATACTAAAGACTCAGGCACCTGACGGTACCGTATTTTCCGCCGTATAAGGCGCACCGGATTGTAAGGCGCACCGTCAATGAATGGCCTATTTTAAAACATTGTTCATATATAAGGCGCACCGGATTGTAAGGCGCACCGTCAATGAATGGCCTATTTCAAAACATTGTTCATATATAAGGCGCACCGGATTGTAAGGCGCACCGTCAATGAATGGCCTATTTTAAAACATTGTTCAAATATAAGGCGCACCGAATTGTAAGGCGCACCTTCAATGAATGGCCTATTTTAAAACATTGTTCATATATAAGGCGCACCGGATTGTAAGGCGCACCATCAATGAATGGCCTATTTCAAAACATTGTTCATATATAAGGCGCACCGGATTGTAAGGCGCACCGTCAATGAATGGCCTATTTTAAAACATTGTTCATATATAAGGCGCACCAGATTGTAAGGCGCACCGTCAATGAATGGCCTATTTTAAAACATTGTTCATATATAAGGCGCACCGGATTGTGAGGCGCACCTTCAATGAATGGCCTATTTTAAAACATTGTTCATATATAAGGCGCACCGCATTATAAGGCGCACCTTCAATGAATGGCCTATTTCAAAACATAGTTCATATATAAGGCGCACCGGATTATAAGGCGCACCTTCAATGAATGGCCTATTTTAAAACATTGTTCGTATTTAAGGCGCACCGGATTGTAAGGCACACCTTCAATGAATGGCCTATTTCTAAACATTGTTCATATATAAGGCGCACCGGATTGTAAGGCGCACCTTCAATGAATGGCCTATTTCAAAACATTGTTCATATATAAGGCGCACCGGATTGTGAGGCGGACCGTCAATGAATGGCCTATTTTAAAACATTGTTCATATATAAGGCGCACCGAATTGTAAGGCGCACCTTCAATGAATGGCCTATTTCAAAACATTGTTCATATATAAGGCGCACCGGATTGTAAGGCGCACCGTCAATGAATGGCCTATTTCAAAACATTGTTCATATATAAGGCGCGCCGCATTATAAGGCGCTTAGAATAGACGCTACAGTAGAGGCTGGGGTTACGTTATGCATCCCGTAGTTGCGAGACCTGTTGTGGCTCAATATTGGCCCATATATAAGGGGCACCGGATTATAAGGCGCACTGTCAGCTTTTGAGAAAATTGGAGGTTTTTAGGTGCGCCTTATAGTGCGGAAAATACGGTACTTGACTTTAGACATCCAAATGAGATATTCGCCAGTTTGAAGACCTTCTAGAGCGGGGGTCAGTAACAAGCGGCTCTTCAGCGCCGCCCTAGTGGCTCCCTGGACCTCTTTCAGAGATGTGTGAAAATGGAAAAAAACATATATTTTTTAAAATACGACACAAACCTTCCTAATTGTCAGAAATCCCACTGTTTATGTTATACATGCTTCTCTGATGAGAGTAATTGGCAAGCCCCGGGAGATTTTCGGGAGGGGCACTGAAATTCGGGAGTCTCTCGGGAAAATGGGGAGGGTTGGCAAGTATGACTGGGAGACGCAACTGCTCTGTACTTCTCCCTACGTCCGTGTACCACTCCGTACAGCGGCATTTTAAAAAGTCATCCATTTTACTTTTTGAAACCGATACCGATAATTTCCGATATTACATTTTAAAGCATTTATCGGCCGATAACATCGGCAGTCCGATATTATCGGACACCTCTAGCCGTAAGTAATGTTCTATATTTTCAATGGTACATTTAAAATGTTGGTGTTGTTTACTTGAGTCATATTGCCGTCACAGTGCGGGCTACACTTATCTCTTATGTGCGACTGCCATCTACTGGTCACACTTATCATTACACCGTGTACCAAATAAAATAGCTTTGAGGTGGGCAAGCAAAACCAAGACCAAGACAATTTATTTGAACAACACTGTGTTAAGCCAGCAACAAAATGACTTCGTTTAGTTCTCATGTTGTCATGGCGACGGCCTGTTGTGTCCGGCCTGGAGGCGAACATGAGCTGGTCCACGAGATGGTTGTCAACATTATCCAATAAAAAAAAAAGACATGTTCGTCTTCATCTCAGAATTTTGGTTGATCTTCCGCACGTCTTAGACGAAAGGATGAAGAAGTCTGAGATTGATGTTCTTCATCACCTCCCACTGTGGCTGCCAGGCGGTGGTCCTCGCCACCGCCTGAGGGAAGAATGTGTTTCTCCTCCGTCTTCAACCAGAGGCGATAAAAAAAAGAATGAAAAAAAAGGCCGGAATCACCCTGGTCTCTATTGACTTACAGATGCGGGGAGCGCCTCAAAGAATCTCGCCATCAAACACGCGTGAAGCGCACAAAGCGCATCAAAGTGCTTGTGAAGAACGCCGTCAACAGAAAGAGAAAGTATCGTTCTCTTTCTCGCTTCAAAGTGTTTCGCTCGTCGTCTGAGCGCCGCGGCCGCTCAACAGGACCGCCCACGTAAAAATCCATTCAGGCACGAGTTGAGGAATTACAATGAGGAGTTGTTAAATCAATCGGCTCCTTTACAAGATCACTATCAGCTTTTTTTTTTTTTTGCTTTTTGTCTCTGCCCTGCATAGCAAGTGTGTGTGAATGTGTGTGTGTGTGTGTGTGTGTAGCACTTGTATGCAGCATCAGACAAAGTAGTCAGTATTATTTACATGCACTAAGAAAACAAACTATTGCACTCATTTGGTTGAAACCATCTGCTTAAAGGCCTACTGAAAGCCACTACTACCGACCACGCAGTCTGATAGTTTATATATCAATGATGAAATCTTAACATTGCAACACATGCCAATACGGCCGGGTTAACTTATAAAGTGACATTTTAAATTTCCCGCGAAATATCCTGCTGAAAACGTCTCGGTATGATGACGTTTGCGCGTGACGTCACGGATTGTAGCGGACATATTGGGACAGCATTGTGGCCAGCTATTAAGTCGTCTGTTTTCATCGCAAAATTCCACAGTATTCCGGACATCTGTGTTGGTGAATCTTTTGCAATTTGTTTAATGAACAATGAAGACAGCAAAGAAGAAAGCAGTAGGTGGGAAGCGGTGTATTAGCGGCCGGCTGCAGCAACACAACCAGGAGGACTTTGAGTTGGATAGCAGACGCGCTACCGTGAGTACGCAGCTTTGGCTTCCAAACATTTGATCGCTTGCCCGTACGTGCGTGCCGCTATGTGCATGTCACGTACGTAACTTTGGGGAAATATATGTGCTGTATGAACTTTACGGAGGTGAACGGTACTTTGGGCTGTGGGACTGAGTGTGTTGTGCGGGTGTTTGAGTTGTATTGGTGGGTTATATGGACGGGAGGGGGGAGGTGTTTGTTATGCGGATTAATGTGTGGCATATTAAATATAAGCCTGGTTGTGTTGTGGCTAATACAGTTGTGTTTATTTAATGTTTTAGTCATTCCCGGCTGAATATCAGGTCCCACCCGCCTCTCACAGCATCTTCCCTATCTGAATCGCTTCCACTGCCCTCTAATCCTTCACTCTCACTTTCCTCATCCACAAATCTTTCATCCTCGCTCAAATTAATGGGGTAATCGTCGCTTTCTCGGTCCGAATCTCTCTCGCTGCTGGTGGCCATGATTGTAAACAATGTGCAGATGTGAGGAGCTCCACAACCTGTGACGTCACGCTACTTCCGGTACAGGCAAGGCTTTTTTTATCAGCGACCAAAAGCTGCGAACTTTATCGTCGATGTTCTCTACTAAATCCTTTCAGCAAAAATATGGCAATATCGCGAAAGGATCAAGTATGACACATAGAATGGACCTGCTATCCCCGTTTAAATAAGAAAATTTCATTTCAGTAGGCCTTTAAAAGGCATGTAAACACCTCAATTTAAACCGTGTTTGATTTCTTAAGCATTCGATCAATATACTGTATTTGAGCCCTGAGCATTGGCTGATACTGACATTAATACGATACGATATCGGCAGAAATAATACATATTTGCAGAGGTGGGACCAAGTCATTGCTTTGCAAGTCACAAGTAAGTCTCAAGTCTTTGCCCTAAAGTCTCGAGTCAAGTCCCGAGTCAAGACAGGCAAGTCCCGAGTCAAGTCCAAAGTCAAGACTGGAAAGTCTCAAGTCAAGTCACAAGTCATGCATTTTGAGTTTCGAGTCCTTTCAAGTCCTTTTAACCACAGACTAATATTTTTACACAGATTGTGTATGCTTTTAAAACGTTGTATTTATTTATTAAAACAAGTGCATTTGAAATAGCAGGAAAAAAAATAGTACTGACATTGCAATTCATAATAGTCATTTTAATAGTGTAAACAATTTTAAACATTTAACTCATTCCTTTACAGAATAAACACATTTGCAAAAACAAGTGCAACTGTACTTATTTGTACAAAAGTGTTAACATTGTATGTCCATGGCATATTGCATTGTAACTAGTTCCACAGCAGTTTCTATTCTGTTCTTACCTTATCTCATTGATCTCATCTCATACTGTATGTGTGTTTATGTGTGCGTACACATGAAAAACATAACAAATACATGAACATAACAATGAACAGAGTTGTACTTTTTAGATGTCAGGGCCCTATGCAATATGTACACATATTCTTAATATAGTATACATTTTAACTGACCTTTATTTGACTATGTTTGTCTTTTTGTAGGTGGCTAAAATATGCGGTGCTGCTGACCGCCGTCTAACGTTACGTTATTGTGTGTGATACATTGAGTAACGTAACGTTATGTGTTAGGTACCTCATGCAACCCTGCTTAAAAAAAATCACTTGACAAAAAGTATGAATAAGGTAGCGAACTGCAGTGGACGCAACAGATTGCCGTGTTTGCAATGACGTTATAACCATAGACATCTTATAAGTAGACGCAGCATTGGTTGCTGTGACGCGAGCAATTTGCATCTTGAAGTGGTGATGAGGAGCCGGCGAGCAGCCTAAACTGACAGTTGACAGGTAGAAAACAAAGATGCCGGGCTGGTGTTCAGCGTTTTCCTGCTCAAATGAGCGGACTGTTGAAAATAGGAATCGGGGGATTACTTTTCACAAGTAAGATTTAACATTAATGTACTATTGGTTGTATTTTATGAAAATAACATTACCACAGAGTTGAGAAGGAGCAAAGATCTTCAATATTTGTATGTGAAAATCACAAAGAAATCTTCTGGGGGAGGATGACGCCCCTAAAGGGGTTTGGTTTACAAACTTTCAGCCCCACCTAAAACAAAATTCACCAGCCGCCACTGATTATAATGCATTCTCATTTTAGGCAAAATATAAGACAATACTTTCTTAACAGTATAATTGTAACCAGGAATAAGTCTTCAAGTAACAATATTCAAA